>NC_143020.1:90524295-90678526 GCF_055824585.1 Amblyomma mixtum
CGGCTAGCGGTACGTCTCGGTTCAGTCCCGAGGCAGCGATCAGTCACAGCGGCAGCGATCAGCGCACACGCACGAGCATCAGCGCCGCTGTCTTCGTCCTCTTCTTCCTTACGCCAGCTGCCCATCAAACTTTGCTTCAAGGTTAACTTTTTCCTTCTCTATCTGAAGTATTCATTAGTTGTCTTCTGTCTTTTTTACTTCCCGAGTTAAATGCCTGTGACACGCTTTGTCAACGGACGGACCACAGTATGAGCCATTAGAGGTTTTCGCCTTAATACGCCCGCAACACCGAGTGTTTTCAAGCATTTCGCTTCTGTAAGCACAGGGAAGAGAGTGCGATAACTTCGTGTTCACTTCGTTCAAGAGTCAAATGCGCTGTTAAATCTCATTGCATGTCTTCGCATTCCAGGGCGAAGCAGTCATATTCTGTCGTCTTCATTCAAAAGGATTGTTATTCAAGGAGCGCTTTTATGGCAGCGACGGTTCACGTCGTAGAGCAGTCTTATCGACCTGCACTAATAAGGTGATTCGAGAAGACACCATAAATTGCGGCCAGAAACGCAAATGGTTAAGCAGCGCCCGTTTGCTACGCATGGAATCGAAGTGGCGAATAGTGTGTTCACTTGTTGGCGTTGTCTGGCGGTGCGATGTGCAGTGCTTGGCAGTGAACTTGAGTGCGCGACGTTTATCGGCGGTTTCTAAGTACCAGTACATGTGTGCAACATATGTTGTCATTTTATCTTATACGTAATTTAAAAGAAAAGTAATGTGTTTGACAGGGCTGATCAAAGATTCATCATGTTGCTGCATGGCAGTCACTTCTGCACCATCTGGCTGCGATACGCTTCTTTCGTAGCCATGTAAGCGTTAATAGAAGTAGGTGAACGGCCTGCCGTGGTGTTTGTATGATGGAATGGGTATTTCACTCTTCCTCCGCTCAGCCAGCGATGAGCTTGTCTTATTAAGTGCGCCACTTCGCCCCCTTCTGTTATCTTTGCCCTCATAGAAGCAATTTCAAGAGACACGCACGGAACCACACTGGCGAGCGGCCTTTCGTGTGCGACGACTGCGGGAAGGGTTTCAAACAGCGAGAGGATCTCGTCGCCCACAAGCGGGTCCACACAAAGGAGAAACCGTACAAGTGCCCCGACTGCAGTCTCCGTTTCAGCCAAACTTGCAGCCGCAGTCGTCACCGCAGAGAACACCCTACTAAGGTCACGCCTAGGAAAACCTTCTCCCGGAAGGACCGCCTTAAGAGACACCTGAAGACGCACCCGCAGGAGAGACCCCACACCAGCTCCCATGCCGCTCCGGAAGAGGTTCCCTCACCAGAGCCAAGCGAAGAAGTACGAGAGTGGGAACTGCAGCCTCCGGTAGCCTCCGCAGATGACGTCCTGTGATTGCACCGTGATTCCGTCGAACAAACTGAACTCCAACGCAACAAGCGGCAATTAAGAAGCAGTGCTGAAGGGCGCTGGTTGCGAAGCCAACATGAACGAAATAATAAAAAGAAAACATGCAACAAAGGGCGGAGTGAAGCCCTGCTATTTTCTTCGCTGGCATGGGGAGTAATTGTAGACGAGTAGAAAGCGTATCGAAGTCCTACGCCGTTGGAGCGCTCTGCCTACTGTATGTATGAAAACAAAACAAAAAGTTGATCAATAATAAAATCAGTCGAAAAAGCTCAAGAAGGCAGACAGTTTGTAAATGCGAGTATAATATTTAAAGTAAGAGCATATGTATAGATACATTATATTAGCACGAAATAGGTTCTCAATTGCTTAGGACTAAAACCAACAGTGTCTTTATATTTGTTGAGAAAAACGGCAAGATTATGAGCCAAGGATAGCAATTTGTAGTCTGTTCTAAAATGCGTCAGTTCTAATAAATTACTCCCCGGTACCCGTGAAAACAATATCAGGCCTCCACCTCGCTGTTTGTTGTAGGCTTTTCTTTATTTTGTCCATGTCGGCTTTTTTGCTAATCGCTGCATTGGGGGTAGAGATTTTTTTCCGGAGCCGTTGTTAAAGCCCACGCGCATGACCAATATCTTTTCTTATTATCTTAATTATCATACAAGTGCGGACACTCTTGCGGACAGCCTTTGCCTACAACATTCGTCCACGCCATACAAGAGCAAAGAAAGGTTTTCGCAATAATAGAGATATGCTGATTAAACAGCTCGGGCGCGCTAACTTACTCGCTTGCCCACAAGGCCTGCAACCTCAAAAGTGAAGAGGTTCCTGGCGGCTCACAGGCCACCGTATTATGGCGGTGGCAATGGGCGCTTATCCCCACGACATGCACGCTCCATTAATGTGTGCTGTGAAGCAGACCTGACACCGTTTCCGTGGTCGGTGCAATTTTCCTCACGCCTATACATCCGTCATATGCTCAAGCGGCTGAGTGCTCCGACGGCGCAGGGTTTTGAATCGTTTTCAGCTCGTCTGCAATTGAAATCAAATCAAATCAAATTTATTTTCTAACAAGTGGATGGTCGCCTGGTCCAAAAGGTGTACAAACAGCTTGACAAAGGCCCAGGAAACCAGTAGACAACATAGCAGGAGCAAACAGCAAATTCCAGAAGTTCGACATCGAAAAGCGTTATACAATGCATACGTCACTGTAGCACGATATGAAAACCAAACAAAAAGTTGATCAATAATAAAATCAGTCGAAAAAGCTCAAGAAGGAAGACAGTTTGTAAATGCGAGTATAATATTTAAAGTAAGAACATATGTATAGATACATTATATTAGCACGAAATAGGTTCTCAATTGCTTAGGACTAAAACCAACAGTGTCTTTATATTTGTTGAGAAAAACGGCAAGATTATGAGCCAAGGATAGCAATTTGTAGTCTGTTCTAAAATGCGTCAGTTCTAATAAATTACTCCCCGGTACCCGTGAAAACAATATCAGGCCTCCACCTCGCTGTTTGTTGTAGGCTTTTCTTTATTTTGTCCATGTCGGCTTTTTTGCTAATCGCTGCATTGGGGGTAGAGATTTTTTTCCGGAGCCGTGGTTAAAGCCCACGCGCATGGTGTCACAGATTCGTGAAGCTAAATAAGCTCTTCACACTGTCCGTCCAGTACAGAGGCTACCGGCGGCTGCACTTCCCACTGTAGTGCTTGTTCGCTTGGTTGTGGTGCGGGAATCTCTTCCGGAGGGGTATGCAACCCTCAGACTCTGGGGTCTCTAGGGTCTCTCCTGCAGGTGCGTCTGCAGGCGTTTTTCAAGGCTGTCTTTCCTTCCACAGTGAGGACAAATGACCTAGACTTGCCGCCGTGCTGCACTGTGCAGTGAGTGTTCTGGCTCCAACCCCGGATGAAGCGAAGCCCGCAGTCGACGCACTTGAACGGCTCCTCCCCTGAGTGGACCAGCTGGTGGTCGGTGAGATGAGTCCGCTGCGTCAACCTTCTCCCACATTCTTGGCACAGAAAAGCCCACCTTTTCGTGTGGGTCCGTTCATGTCCGTTGAAATCGCCTGTGTGAGGGAAAAGTGAGCAGAATGACGAGGTTTTGCACACTGAGCGAGACTGCCTGATAGCCGGCTCAGAGGAGGGAAATAACCATTGCAGTACACAAACGCCACATGCGGCCATTCAGTTGCATGTAGCAGCGTTTACAGGGCTGCGAAAGAAGTGCACTGCAGCCAGTCGGAACTGCGGCCACTTCGACGAGGGAGCATGTAAAGCTTTGATCGGCAATTTTTCTTTGCATTATATCTGAGAGAAAAATAACTTAAAAAGACACACGCATGCGTAGGTGGTTGGAAAAAGGAGAAATGGGTTGCCCGCGAAAGTTCTTTGCCAGGAATTGGGAGTTGGCAGCGATAGAGAATGCGAAGATGTGAACACTCTAGTCAAAGAATTTGCGGACTCGCTTCCATGCGCAGCGACTGTAATGGTGCCCCTCGGTGTCGCACCTGCAACTACACGCGCATATACACAACTTCCGCTTCTGGACTCAGCGATTTCTGATTTCACGTCGGATATCCCTACTCGAATGGCTTGATGCCTCCGTAACGGCGCAAACCATCGCATCCGTTTAATCGCTGCGTTGAACACTTCTTCCTTCTGAAGAAGGTCAGAAGGCACGACAGCTTCCCCATGGGGTGCGGCGACATGCAATCTGTTGTAATTGCACATTTGCATCTTGAATGAACAGCAGACTAAGTTATCGCACTCCTTTTTTTATTGCGAAAGCAATACTACTTGCACTTTCACGCCTTTGCCGTCCCGCGGCGGTGACCACCATTGACCTTCATTTGACCTTGATTGCATTAGGTTGGATTAGATTGGATTAGATTAGATTAGATTAGACTGGATTGGATTGGACTGGATTGGATTGAATTAGATTATATTACACGAAATTTAATTGGATAACCGATGCATCACCACGAGTCTAACCACAAGCACCACCACCAGCTACACTACCAGCCGAACCATGGCGTAGGTACGGATAGTGCTTTCGCAATTACCTGGCTTAACCAAGCTAAGCCACAGGGAATTTTTTGCGTAGAGAAGCGAAGTGCTTGGAAACGCTGTATTTATATGAAGTCGTGTGGCCAAAGAGTGCCAAACATTGGCCGATGTCCGCTTCGGTCTAAAGCCACCACTGTTGGTGATCTATGCGAAAAATGAATAGCAAAGCTTATCGCAGAGTCAATCCTCGGCTTAATTGCGATCGCTGGAGTAAGGAGACAAGGCGCAGCGGCACCTTCCACGCGGACTAGGCTGATTCTCGCTCTCCCGGTTGTCACAAAATTCGGCGCATTTTAGGAACAAACAAAGAAAAACCGCCGCGCGCACGGCGTCTCGCCGGCGCGAGCCCGACGGGGGAGAGGGAAAGCCCCCGCCGAGCGCGTGCCTCTCTCTCCACCGCCGCGGCGTGCGCCAAGGAAATGAGTCATCCCCGCCGATTATTCTCGAACATGCGAGTCGGTTCTACAGCTGACGGGGGGAAGAGGGGGAAGCCTTGCGTGCGCTAAGACATGTCCCCCTCCTCTGCACTGGGGCGTCGGCGACGCCGCCACGACGGCGCCACGCTAGAACACGCTGGAACCTTCGCGAAACGACTCCTGACTCTGACCAATGGGGACGCGCGGCCAGTGAGAAGAGAGAAGGGAGACAGCACTGCAAATGCTGCGTGTATGTGCGCGCCTACTTTGGCGCGTACAACGAACAGACGGGAGAGCGAGCCTATAAAAGAAGGGCGTTGACCGCTGTCAAGTCAGTCCGGACCGCCGTTTAAGCTTCATCGAAGCGCGCCCGTTCGACTCCCGGGGAAAACACCACTCGGCCAGCCACGGACCAACGAGGCAACGTTCGCCTGTCAGCGCGACGGCATCGTCGAGGAACTCTGGTCGTCGGACTGCCGCAGTGCCCGGTGAACAAATTGTGTTTTGCTTGTTTACGTCTCTCTCTTGTGTTAGTGCACTTTAGGTGCAATATTGCCTTTGTATTGTACTGTCTCTCTAGTTTAACTTTGCACTCGTGGCATTGTTCAATTAATCACTTTGTATGTGTTTGTACTAGTGATTGTGAAATCTTCTGTATCGACTCTTTGCTATATAAACCTTGTTTTGTTTTGTGAACCTTTGGCTCCGATCCATTCTCTGGCTTGCGACCAGCGAAAGCTGGGCACCGAACGCCCAAAAACCTCTTGTCACTTGGTAGCTGGTTTCCGCTGAGCTTGCCACGCTGAGTCGAGGGCATCTCCTTTGAGTCCGAGACCGCTACCCCCACACGCTCTAAGGGTGTCTGGGAGCTTCCCACTAAAAGTGCGCGAAGTCTGGGTGACAATATATTCTGGCGTCCGCGACAGGACGTTTGGTGTTGCAAGCACAGAGAACGGAGAAAGAGTCAGAAGGAGTTTACGAATCGTAAACGAGTGTTAGCAGCAGAGCGATATTGTGAGGTGCCGCGCCGAAGCGGTTAGTGATGTTCACCGTGGAGAGGTATTCATTGCCTTGAATGTAGAGTTCGGTCTCCAAACATGAGCTTCAAGGAGCTAAAGGAACTAGCAGGGGCCGGTCTCCAGATGGGGATGACCGGAGCCGTACTGCGAGAATGGGTGGACCATGAAAGAGACAGAGCTGAGAAAGAAAGAGAGAGGGCTCGAGAAGAAAGAGAGAGAGAGAGAGAGACAGCGCGCTAGAGAAGCGGCTGAAAAAGAGAGGCAAAGGAAACGTGAAGAAGAAGCGAGAGAACGGAAACGGCGCGAAGAAGCGGCCGAAAGAGCTTTCGAAATAGAAATGGCAATCATTCAGAGGAAGATTGCTGAAATTCGGCGTTTGAACGACGTCAGGAAGCCTGTGGAGCTTACCCCCGTAGAGGCCGGGTGGAAGAGAGAGGAAATTAATTCCTCGGCAACCACGGAAGAGGTTGTAGCTAGCTCCACAAGTCAAAGTTTGGTTGTGGAACAGTCTGTGCCTGCAGCTGCAACCACAGAGAGTGAAGAACAGACCGGAGTGTCGCTTCCTCAGGAAACTGATTGTGTAGCTACTACCGAGGTAGTAGGCACTGAGGTAAAGGCCGACCTGACGCTTCAGTCAGAGGGAACTCTAGGGCAGCCGCCTGAGGACGAAGAAGCAGTTCGGATCTTTATGGAGGAGTCCGAGTGCAACACGTGCGAGTCCTGCAGTGCAGACCACGAGAAGGAGTGGTTAAGGGGCACTGAGGAGAGTGCACTCAGAGAAAACACGGAAACCGTTCCGAGTGAACCCTCGAGCAGCGAGGAGAGCTTTCCCGTAGAGGAAGGCGAGGAAATTTCTGCCTATGAGGAAGACGAGGAAATTCTTCCCTCGGAGGAAGCAGACAGTGCAGTACAAGGAATGGAGCACCACTGCACTGAAACTAACGAGCTCAGGAAAGTATCAGAGAAAGCTAAGGAAGCAACACTGAGCGAAAGTGAGGAGAATGAGTCATCAGGGGCTAATGAGCCATCCTCAGAATGCCCCTCACAAGGAAGGCTCCAAAAGAACAAAAAGGATTTGGAAGAAGAAAGCTCAGTCCTCGAAGAACAAAAAAGAGCTGAACCAATGGCTGCATCGCGAGAGAACAACTCGGATGACGCAATCGTCAGTGAACCGGGCTCCGCCCAAAGCAGAGTTCGGAAGAAAGTAAAAAGAAAGAAAAAACAGTCGGACACCACCAAAGCAGGTGAAGCCGAAAAGCAGAAGCCCTGGAGAAAATTCAGGAAGAAAAATGGAAGAAACAGAACCAAGCTGAAGACAGCCGCGTCGAATGCAAGCGAGCTGCCTGAACATCGCAGCAAAGTCAGAAAGAAGCTCAGAGGAACGAGCCCAGCCTACAGCAAGGACTCAGTGTGGAGGCGCAAACGGAAACAGAAGAGCGCACACGGAAAAGAGAGCAAACACCTGAAGCGCAGCCGTCGTAAGCGAACTGGCGTTAAATTTGCTCGAAACAGACGCGCTGGCCACAGGAAAAGAAGAAGAGCTCGAGGTCTGGGCGCAGAACCAGACAGGAGTACGAACAGGAAGCGGAGCCAAAACCGCGTTCGGAAGAGAAGCCTCAGAATGAGGCGGAAGAAGAGTCGAGCTCGCGACAGAAAGAAAAGCCGCAGTCGCTTGCGAAAGAGAATTAAAAGCGCGACTGAAAGCTTCACAGAAACAGTCCTGTTCCGAGCCCACGGTGTAGGCCGAATCTGGAAGTATAGGCGAAAGCATGCCTCATACTTGTGTGCTTCTTGTTTGCAATGTTGTGTTTGTTAATGTTGTGCCCAATCGCGGCGTGTTTCATGTAAACACTGCATTGAAGTGTGTATGTGAAAACATCATGGTGTTGAAAAATATATATTTTCACATATAGTTTGTGAGCGCATGCATGTGCGCGTGAATTGTACCGCCGAAACGCGGCGTGTTTTGAAGTGTTGTGAAGTTTTGGAGTGCACTCTGTCTATTGCACTGTGTTATGTATGTGAAAGCATCAAGGTATTGACGTATGTATTTTGGCATACGCCACTGACTTGGTGAGCGCATGCATGGGCGCGCGAATTTTGTGTTTTGTGAATATTGTTACACAATATTCTTAAAGGAAGGGGCAGTGTCACAAAATTCGGCGCATTTTAGGAACAAACAAAGAAAAACCGCCGCGCGCACGGCGTCTTGCCGGCGCGAGCCCGACGGGGGAGAGGGAAAGCCCCCGCAGAGCGCGTGCCTCTCTCTCCACCGCCGCGGCGTGCGCCAAGGAAATGAGTCATCCCCGCCGATTATTCTCGAACATGCGAGTCGGTTCTACAGCTGACGGGGGGAAGAGGGGGAAGCCTTGCGTGCACTAAGACATGTCCCCCTCCTCTGCACTCGGGCGTCGGCGACGCCGCCACGACGGCGCCACGCTAGAACACGCTGGAACCTTCGCGAAACGACTCCTGACTCTGACCAATGGGGACGCGCGGCCAGTGAGAAGAGAGAAGGGAGACAGCACTGCAAATGCTGCGTGTATGTGCGCGCCTACTTTGGCGCGTACAACGAACAGACGGGAGAGCGAGCCTATAAAAGAAGGGCGTTGACCGCTGTCAAGTCAGTCCGGACCGCCCTTTAAGCTTCATCGAAGCGCGCCCGTTCGACTCCCGGGGAAAACACCACTCGGCCAGCCACGGACCAACGAGGCAACGTTCGCCTGTCTGCGGGACGGCATCGTCGAGGAACTCTGGTCGTCGGACTGCCGCAGTGCCCGGTGAACAAATTGTGTTTTGCTTGTTTACCTCTCTCTCTTGTGTTAGTGCACTTTAGGTGCAATATTGCCTTTGTATTGTACTGTCTCTCTAGTTTAACTTTGCACGTGTTGCATTGTTCAATTAATCACTTTGTATGTGTTTGTACTAGTGATTGTGAAATCCTCTGTATCGACTCTTTGCTATATAAACCTTGTTTTGTTTTGTGAACCTTTGGCTCCGACCCATTCTCTGGCTTGCGACCAGCGAAAGCTGGGCACCGAACGCCCAAAAACCTCTTGTCACTTGGTAGCTGGTTTCCGCTGACCTTGCCACGCTGAGTCGAGGGCATCTCCTTTGAGTCCGAGACCGCTACCCCCACACGCTCTAAGGGTGTCTGGGAGCTTCCCACTAAAAGTGCGCGAAGTCTGGGTGACACCGGTGCTCTTCCAGGCGATTTTTCCCAAAGGACAGGTCGTTGCATGTGCCACAGGCGAACACAATCGGTGAAGTGGGTGAATTGTTTCCATCCTCGGAGGGCGAACCAAGCTGAGAACTAACATCTTCCAAACAAATAATTTTAACTCTCCTATCGCAGCCCGCACTGTTAATCATCAGTCACCACTGGCAAAGAATATATCTGCAACAAAAGGCGCAACTGTCTCTGCGACTTCCTCTTTGCACTTTTTATACTTTGTGATGTTGCTTCTATCATTTACTATCACAACTGCGCACGTAAACCCGAAAAAAAGAATGGTGTACGGTCGACGTGCTTCGCCATATCTGTGGTTTGCTCTTCATCATTTTCGTGTTTGTCACTTTGAGTTCAATAATTATTTTTCCTTCATAAACATTTTGTGTTGTTTGATATCGGATTATCGATTACATTGTCAAGTAGCCAGCACTGCTGTACGGGCTGGGCTCTCCAAAGTGTAGTGCAAACAATATTCAATTGGAAAAAAATATACTGTCTGCACAAAGTTTTATCTTACAGTCTATTCAGACTCACTAGCCGCTATACACCACATACAGAAACGCACCCTAACCCCTTCTCTTCAACAGGAGGTCGAACGAGCGGTCTCCGCATTGCAGCCTTCCATCGTTTTCCTCCGCTGGGTCCCTGGGCATTCAGGGATTGACGGCAATGAGCTGGCTCATCAGCTCACCCATGACACACATTTCCGGGCACCGTTGATGCCCTGGCCCAAGCCCTCGGATGACGGTGGGAGACTCACCCTTCGCCGCACCATAAAAGAGGTCTACCTCGAGCTCCGCCTCGACAAACGCCTTTACCGTCCCCCTCATCCATCACTCACAGTGCCGGAGGCTCGCCTTCTTCGGCACGTTCAAATGAATGCAATCATCACCCCGTCTCGCCTCTTTCTCTATCGCTATCGATCGGACCCTTCCTGTCCCAACTGCCCCTGTAATCTATGCGGACCTTGCCCATTGCCTCTTCTATTGCCCGGCTGCTCAGCAGTCGGGTTCCTACCCTCCACCTTCTTTATCCATCACCACCTGGCTCGACTGGCTTGGCGCTGAAGGGGAGGAAGAACAGCGACTTCTGGTCGCCCAGGCGGTCGACATGCTCGGCCTGTAAATTTTGGCCGAATAAACGTCTTCTACTACTACTACTACTTATATTTTATTCCTACGTATTACTTTTGTAATGACTAGGTCATGCGGTTTACGGAAACAAGACGGAAATGTTTTGATAGGGTCCATATTATCAGCATACTGATTAAAGTGCTAACGATCTTTTGACCTTAGTTGTCAATGAAGTAGGCACGATTAGAAACAGACATTTCGCTACTAAGCCTCTGCGACATGAAGATTATTATATTCTTGTTCAACTGACACAAGCCCAATGCGCACTGCTGGTTTCGTGCGCACTTCAAAATTATAGATATACAGCACGCATCTATTATATTCTAATTGTCTGTTTAGGACATACCAAAAAATGAAATTAACCATTGATGTTAAATAACAAAACCGACGTTTTGACTGAGTTCCCAGGGCTTTAACATAGAACAATCACGAACAACATCACTTACAATCTCTTTTTCATAGCTGTCTCACTGATATAGGCTCTAGAATATTCGAAGTTGATATGCATGGAATTGCTTCTTTTTTGTCTGAGAAATATGCAGACATTGCCAAAAATAAATGAATTTAATAATCAGGCGGACATTGGCACGTGGCTATGTTACCGCACAGACGCACATGCTGACGGCTGGCAAAAAGCTGATGGGGATCAGAAGTGCAAGATGCCGGGCTAGTTGATATTGCATAATGAAATAAAACAGCGCAAGGAACCGGACGAAACACGAAGGAGCAAAACACAGATACGGGCGCTGAATAACAACTGAAATTTTATTTCGATGCAGGACACATATGTAAGGTACAAGGAGGGGGGTGTTGGGGAGGGCTGATGGGGAGCCAAAACTAGTTACTGACTTTACCTGCGGCGTCAAACCGCAGAAGAAACAGTGCGGCAACCATAGCAACAAGCATGCACGGTGTTCGCGGGAAATGAGAATGAAGGTCCCTCTCGACAGCGTTCACTTTACAGCCAGTAAAGATGGTTTGGTTTATGGGGTTTAACGTCCCAAAGCGACTAAGGCTATGAGAGACGCCGTAGTGGAGGGCTCCAGAAATTTCGACTACCTGGGGTTCTTTAACGTGCACTGACATCGCACAGTACACGGGCCTCTAGAATTTCTCCTCCAAAGAAATTCTAGCCGCCGCGGCCGGGATCGAACCCGCGTCTTTTGGGTCAGCAGCCGAGCACCATAACCGCTGAGCCACCGCGGCGGCACAGCCAGTAAAGAGGTGTCGAGGTAAGAAGACTCACGTCCAACGGAAGTGATAAGGGCGCGTACCGACGGCGATAAAGAGAGGCCATAAGCACAGAAGCGAAACATGTGTGTCACGGCAAACTATCACAGGGGATATTTTGCTTTATAAAAAACAATTCACCTCCCGACTTTGTTATCACAACCACTGGGAATATATTTTTCTTTAGAAAAAGAAACTGATTTCGAGCGCTACAGTCAGTGGCGGGACGTTCTACAGTGTCCCGTACGAAAGCTCGGTAGTTCTTTGCAGGAGCAGACGGTGGCAGGCTTGCGCTGCCGAATACACTAGCAGAGAAAATGTTTCTCCAAGAGGTCCTGTGATTATTGCGGAGAGAAACGCGCTTGAAATGTCTCATGCTGCACATCCTGCTCTTGCAATTGTCCGCGGTTATGTCTGGCACACAGAAATCAAATTATAATGGGAGTAGAAAAAATGAGCGCCCTCGTCTTTTTAATGTTTTTCCGCGGACTTGGTATAACAGTTGCCACTGATCAGAGGTGCACGGACGTGCTTTACCGCGCGCTAGAAAGCATCCAATTCCACTTTCTTCCACCGGCTCCGTAAAACGTACCTTAACTGATTTATGACCGCCTATACAAAAGATCCCCGTTGTGCGTTCAGTATCTTTAACATATGGCTATCACGGGAGCACAGTTTCTAGCAAATCAGCCAAGATAAAGCCTTCTACGTGACAACAGATAAGCCGCCAGAGACCGGTCTTCATTTCAGTAGCCGCAGGCTAATTCCACGCGCGAGCTGCTTGGTTAGTCAGTCTCTACCGGCAGTTGCTAAAGTGGCACCTCTTTGGCCATAGGTTCTGCATGATGTCTTAAGCAACCTATCGCTTCCGTTTGACTGAAGTTATTCCCGAGTGACAATGCTACTCAGGGAAATATAAATTAAACAGTTGGTACTACACAGCTGTAGTTTGCGAAGTGGCACACTACTTGAACATTTTATGCCACACCAGATTTTCAGGGATTAGTCGCGCAGAACCACCAGCTGGATATGCGTGCAGAAGCGTCTCGCGCTAGCGATTTGCAATAGAAGAATACTGATAAAACGCCTCGCTCTCCCGCTGACTCGCTCGACCACGAAGCCTACCACAGCGGAAGTGAGAGGCACGGTTTCTTGTGTCTTAATTCGCGAAAAAGCCTCGCGCGAGAGCAACGCATGTGCGATTACGCCAGCATATAATGCAGTGTGCACTGCGCGTTCGTCTGGACAGCGCTCTGCCCGCTCTGTCACAGTGTGCTGTCAGTGATACTGGCACCGTTCTTGTGGGCTAGCCATTTTATCTCAGGCCTGTACATGCGTCATACACATAGGCGGCAAAGTGCTCCAACGGCGCAGGGCTTCGACTTGCTTTCTGTTCCTCTTGAATTACTCCCTGTAGGTCCCACAGTGGTGGCTCAGTGGTTACGGCGCTCGGCTGGTGACCCGAAAGACGCGGGTTCGATCCCGACCGAGGCGTCCGAATTTCGATGAAGGCGAAATTCTAGAGGCTCGTATGCTGTGCTATGTCAGTGCACGTTAAAAAACCTCAGGTTATCGAAATTTCCGGAGCCCTTCAATACGACGTCCCTCATAGCCTGATTTGCCTTTGGGAAGTTAAACCCCAATAAACCATCCATCGTATACGAGCGAAGAAAATACCAGAGCTTCACTCCGTTGTTTGCTGCGTTTTATTTTATTTCGTTCACTATCACTTTAACTAGCACTATCTTTTTTCGGAGGTTTCCATGCGCTGGCTTCTTCCTTGCTGGTCGTTGCGTTTCCTTTTTTTCTGTCGAACCGATGAGCAAGCGCACGTGTATGGCGTCACTGACCCTGGATGGCATAAAAGCGCATATCACAGTGCGCCCTCTGCAGAGGCTACCGGAGGCTACACTTCCCACAGTCGTACTTCTTCGCTTGGCTCTGGTGCGGGGAACCTCTTCCGGAGCGGCATGCGAGCTGGCGTGGGGTCTCTCCTCGGGACGCGTTTTCCTTTCCGCAGTGACGACAAACAAATGAGCTAGACGTGCCACATAAAGTGTGCTGCTGTGTGCGGTGACGACTCAGGTGTGCGGCTTCACCCCTAAGCGAACCAGCTGGCGGACGAGGAGATGATCTCGCCGTTTGAATTTCCGGCCGCATTGGTCGCCCTGGAAAAGCCGCTCGCGAGTGTGGGTCAGTGCATGCCTGTTTAAATGGCCTCTGTAAGGGAAAAGAGAACAGAATGAGGAGAAGTAGCACACTCAGCAAGGCAGCCTCATCCCCGGCTCAGAGGAGGAAGAGGAACCGCTCGATAAACACACGAGGCCTTTCACCTATGCGTAGCAGCGTTGATATGGAGCGAAAGAAGCGTATACTGCAGCCAGTTGGCCCAGCGGCCACTGCCATGATGCAAGATAATGAAGCCCTGAACAGCGCTTAAAAATTCGTATCTTCTCCTACAACACTATTGAAGAAGCGTAGCTTGTTGGGCCAGTTGGTGCATGGTATGAGAAAACGAGCGAAAAGGACGCATTCACAAGGAGAAGTACACAGGAAAACGCTGGAAGCGTTGTCCTGTGTACTCCACAGCGTTGTCCTGTGTACTTCTCGTCTTTGTGAATGCGTCCTTTTCGCTGGTTTACTCATACTCTTACAATACATATCGGATAAAATTACAAAATAAGTCACACGCATCTATTGGTCTTAGAAACCGCCGAAATATGTCGGGCGGTTGAGTTCTTTGCTAAGCCACTGGACTTAGCAGCAAAGAGGAACGCGAACACACGAACCTCTATTCGCTGATTCGCTTCCATGCGCAGCGACGCTAGTGCCGAGTACCTGGTCGGGGGAAATTTTGTACCCATTAGAAAGCCGGTGGGTACCCGGCGTTATCGGGGTTCGAACGCGAGGCGGATGCGATTAGGATGCTCTACCACAAGGCCACCGCTTCGGCCAAGGAGATAACTCGGCTGGGTGACGTAACCACTCGCATACATTTAGGGCAAACAGCTTCTGTTGATGTGTCGTGCATGGTCAAAACGAAATAATTAGGACAGAGAATCCCGCATGTCTGAGGACGGCCAAAATAGGCCCAGGTGTGTGTTGCCTCCGGTCACTCGAGCTCCGATCGGATGATGCAACAA
This sequence comes from Amblyomma mixtum, assembly GCF_055824585.1. Taxonomy (NCBI): domain Eukaryota; kingdom Metazoa; phylum Arthropoda; class Arachnida; order Ixodida; family Ixodidae; genus Amblyomma; species Amblyomma mixtum. The sequence goes on from NC_143020.1 coordinate 90,538,955, forward strand.
CTTTTCAAGGTCGCCACACAAAGACATAAAAATCGCTTTATCCGTACCCGGATAAAGCGAAGGTGCCCGGGAGTCGGCGCCCGGACTCCCGGGCACCTTGATCTCCGGCACGTCCAGGTCGTGGTTGTCCAGGCACTGTGTGGCCGAGCCGGAGCCACCGCGCTCGTCATCGTCGTAGTCCTTGTAGTTGAGCACCGGGTTGAGGTGGCTTGTGGTGGAGTTAGCGTTGATCATGCCGTAGTACTTGGCATTCAAGCAGAAGCGCTTGAACGCCACGCACAGCCCGATGAGCGATATACTGTTGCCCACGAAGAGCACGATGCATAGGATGATTCTGAAGATCATGGCGCCGGCTGCTTGTGCTATAGCGCTGCGGTCAACAAGAGGAATGGTGTACCTTATCTGGCAAGGGTAGAACGGATTCGATTCCATGCGCAGTTACACTAGTGGTGCCCCCATGTGTAGCACCCGGGCACCACATCACCACTTGCCTTTCTGAGTGCGATTTCCGGTTCCTTCTGGGATCTCCCCATTAGTGCTGGTCGATGCGTCTCAGTAACGATGCGAACCGTCGCAGCCGTATAAACACAGGTCCAATCGTTTGTTCCTTTTGAAGAAAGACGATAGCCACGACAGCTTCACTGTGGAACGTGGTTACATGAAATCAGATTTAACAGCGCGTTTGCCTCGCGAACGAAAGGATCACTAAGTTATAAGACGCCTCCACTTGCTTGGGCAATCGAAATGCTTGAAAACGCTTGGTACTGTGGGTGTATTGGTTTGTAGCGTGTGCGTAAAAGTGCCAAATATTGGTTGATGTTCGCTTGAGTCTAACGCCATTACTATAGGCTTCTTATACGAAAAACCGGAAGCAAAGCGCAATACAGAGTAAAACCTCGGCTTACTTGTTATCTGTGTAGAAAGGGCCCACGGTGCAGCGGTGCATTCGTTGCTGCCTCGGGGGATGCTTGTTCAGCCGTTGCTCCTCCAAAACAACTTTTTTTGGGAACAGGTCGCCGCATGTGTCGCAGCGGGACAGCGTGGGTGAACCGGATGAAATGGTTCCATTCATGGAAGGCAAACGCACAGGGGCATGAACATCTAACGGACGAAGAACATTAGGCTGCTCTTTCGTCACAGTCTGAACTTTTAATCGCCAGTCATCCTAGGCACTCAAAGGACGACAGAAGGCGCGCAAATGTGGTCGCCACTCGCTCATTCTTTTCTTTATACTTTGTAATAGTGCCAGTATAATGTTACTACCAAAACTGCTCACGTGTAATAGAAAAAAGAACAACAGATGTTTGAGACGTTTTGTCTTATCTGTAGTTTGCAATTTTTCGCAGCCGTGTTTGCCATTTTCAGTTAAATATTTTTGCAAGGCATGAATAGTTTCTGTTGTCTGATATTATCAATTGAATCATCAAAATCGTGTGTCCTCCTGTAGCAGGTCAGCACTCTAAGGTGCGCTGTAACTAAAACTAAAATAAAAGTACTGCTGTTCGCACAGAGTTTGATTTTTTTCTCTAACCATATCAATTTTGTAATGATTATGCGAACTGACATAAGCCAGCAAGACGCCTGGCTGTTTATATGCCCCAAATTACCGTGATACCACTTAAAAAAATTTTTGTAAGAAGAAGATAGGGACGAATCAGCGCTCCCGTGCTTCGTCGTCATCGCTGGTTGTTAGAGCGCGAGCTTTCAGTTTCTTAGGAAGTAAGCAAGTTGACATGCTGACATGCTGTAATAAACATCTGGGGACATGAAGAACATTATATTATTGGTTAACCTACAGATGCACAATGCGCAGTACTGATTTCATGGCCCCTCTAATAAAACTAAATGTCACACATCTATATCATTCCCATCACGGATGAATGATATGCAGCAAGAAAAGAAGTCATCATTGATATTAATTTGCAATGTCTGGTTCCTTCAACTACTCATGACACCTAGTAATGCTTACCTGGTCTAAGAGGTATATTTTTATTTCATTTGGTTTTATTTTTCATCTACCTTTATAATGACTCATGCGGTTGTAAGCTACTCTTGTAACGATACCAATATCCTGTGTTCACTTTTGTTCGCCAAGAAGCAAAGCTCTATTGCAGCCTAAGGATGGCATGCACGCCTCGCAATCTTAAAGTTAAGGGCTCAGTTCCCACATCTTTTAAGATTTTATATTTCGTTGAACCCACAACAGCACGCCGCTTAAGCCCCACGCAACGAATCCGAAAGATGGCCTGAAGGGAGAGCTTCCGAGACCTGTCGCTGTATATCCTGCCTGAAATGCGGCGCAAGGAATGATCGTGGTTCCGGTCGACAGGGCAGCAGACACAAATGACGGGCTACCTCCTGGCACACAAACTACTTGATTTCGGCAGAAAGGCGATAGGGTTTAATGTCCATGGCGGATCAAAACACGCCACTTGGGTAGCTCCTCAAATCTCTATAAAGTTCGTAGACCTTCGCAATGGCAGTCGGACTTTTTGCAATGGCCATGTTGAAGGCGTCATCATCGGTACCTTTCAGTATGTGCCTAATCTTATCTACACCCGCTATATTTGGGTTGAAGCGTTTCCATAAGTCCACGATGTCCTCGATGTAATTGTTGAAGCTTTCTCCTCCCTGCATGCTGTGATCACGAGCGTAGACGCTTCGAAGCACGAAATTTGCGAACGGCAGGACGGCCGGATACTCCAGGAAAGGTGGTCTTGAAGGTAGGCCAGGTGGTGATGCCTGAATCACGGTTCCAATAGGACGTTTTTGCCAACATCAGTTAAGTAGAATATTACGGGCTTAAGCCTGAGAGTATCATGTACGTTGTTTTGCCGGATCCCCCGTTCGGACGCTGAAAGCCTTAGACATCTTGGCCGTCGCTGGTACTGAAGATAGTGGAATCTCGCTGACGTAAGGCGTAAGAACAGGCGACAGGCGGATGCGGGGCCTAGCGCTGCTGACTTGTCACCGCCACGGGAACGGACACCGTGCGACTGCGGAGTTCCAGGGCGGTGTCGGAGGTGCGGATCGTGGCGCCTTCACCAAGTAAATAGTGGATTGTTGGTGGGTGAAGGCGAGCAACGCAGGTAGCAGTCAGGTAGCACCTGTAGAATGCAGCCAGCCGCAGTAGCAGGGTAAGCCAGAGACTCGCGCTCTAGCCACCAGCGGCGACGATGAGGCGCGAGATTGCTGAGTTGTCCCGATCTTCTTCTTACAATGAGCAGTTTTAAGCGATATCCCGATAGTTTGGAACATCTAAACGTCCAGCCATTTTGATCGCATAGACCCTTTCACATAGTCATTAAAAATTGATATCGGCAGATAAAAGACCAAACATTGAGGAGTTTTTTTTTTTCATTCCACCTTGGAGCGCTGAGGCGTTACAGTGGGGGAAGGGATTTTGATGATGCAATAGATAACATCTGACAACACAAACAGTTCATACCTTGATAGAATTTTTGTCTGGAAATGAAAACCACGACTGTGACAAATTGGACACTATAGATAAGAAAAAGCATTTCGACCATCAGCGGTTCTTTTTCCAGTATACGCGTGTACTTTTGGTAGTAACATGATAGAGGAAACATTAAAATTGTAAAGAGAGGAAAGAGGCAGTGGCGACTATTGCGCGCCTTCTGTGGTGCATGTGCCGCCTGGGATCGTTGGCCATTAAGAGTGCATGCAGGCTGTGATGGAAGAGCAGTCGAATATTCGTCGTCCGTTCGATCTTCTTACTCGCGGGAGTTTGCCCTCCGAGAATGGAACCCCTTCAACCGATTCACACGTGTTGTTCCCCTGCGAGACATGCGGCGACCTGTTCCCCAGAAAAGAGGCTTTGGACGGGCACCGCCTGAGCAAGCATCCGCAGATGCAGCAACGAAGGCACCGCTGCTCCTTGTGCCCTTACTCCACCGATAGCAGGTAAGCCGAGGTTTGACACTGCATTTTACTTTGCTATCAATTCTTCGTATAGGACGCAAAAAATAGTGGCGTTAGACTTAAGCGAACGTCAACCAATATTTGGCGCTCTTTGACACTCGGTTTGCCAGGACACTTTGCCAACTGAAATGTTGAGAAGGGAAAGCCGAGAACACTATGCCGTGACGACTTCCGGCGGATGTAACGTCACACAATTCCCGTGGCTTTATATATACCGAAGTTATAAATATTTCGGGGACCTTAGTGTTAGTTACGCTTAATTACACTGTAGTGTAGGACGTCTTCGAAGGCGGTGCGTCGCGAACGGCTAGCGGTACGTCTCGGTTCAGTCCCGAGGCAGCGATCAGTCCCAGCGGCAGCGATCAGCGCACACGCACGAGCATCAGCGCCGCTGTCTTCGTCCTCTTCTTCCTTACGCCAGCTGCCCAAAGTTCGGGAGCCGAAGGCCTGTCTTACAACAGATTTTTCTATCTAATTTGAAACAAATCCGACGTTTTTTCGACAATTACGTGACAATTTCCCCTATTCCCTGATGACTTCCGGTGGATGTGGCGTCGAATTGTTCCCCTGGCTGTATTGACGTCCGTGTTTTTCGACGCAATTTCGACATATTTTCCTGTAGTTTGTGAACTAATTACTGTACAGTCATCAAACTTTGCTTCTAGGTTAACTTTTTCCTTCTCTATCTGAAGTATTCATTAGTTGTCTTCTGTCTTTTACTTCCCGAGTTAAATGCCTGTGACACGCTTTGTTAACGGACGGACCACAGTATGAGCCATTAGAGGTTTTCGCCTTAATACGCCCGCAACACCGAGTGTTTTCAAGCATTTCGCTTCTGTAAGCACAGGGAAGAGAGTGCGATAACTTCGTGTTCACTTCGTTCAAGAGTCAAATGCGCTCTTAAATTTGATGGCATGTCTTCGCATTCCATGGCGAAGCTGTCATGTTCTGTCGTCTCCATTCAAAAGGAATGTTATTCAAGCAGCGCTTTTATGGCAGCGACGGTTAACGTCGTAGCGCAGTCTTATCTGCCTGCACTAACTAATAAGGTGATTCGAGAAGACACCATAAATCGTAGCCAGAAACGCAAGTGTTTAAGCAGCGCCCGTTTGCTGCGCATGGAAGCGAAGTGGCGAATAGTGTGTTCACTTGTTGGCGTTGCCTGGCGGTGCGATGTGCAGTGCTTGGCAGTGAACTTGTGTGCGCGACGTTTATCGGCGGTTTTTAAATACCAGTACATGTGTGCACCATATTTTGTCATTTTATCTTATACGTGATTTAAAAGAAAAGAAATGCGTTTGACAGGGCTGATTAAAGATTCATCATGTTGCTGCATGGCAGACGCTTCTGCACCATCTGGCTGCGATACGCTTCTTTCGTAGCCATGTAAGCGTTAATACAAGTAGGTGAACGGCCTGTTGTGGTGTTTGTATGGTGGAATGGGTATTTTACTCTTCCGCCGCTCAGCCAGCGATGAGCTTGTCTTATTAAGTGCGCCACTTCGCCCCCTTCTGTTATCTTTGCCCTCATAGAAGCAATTTCAAGAGACACGCAGGGATCCACACTGGCGAGCGGCCTTTCGTGTGCGGCGAGTGCAGGAAGGGTTTCAAACAGCGAAGGGATCTCGTCGCCCACAAGCGGGTCCACACAAAGGAGAAACCGTACAAGTGCCCCGACTGCAGTCTCCGTTTCAGCCAAACTGGCAGCCGCAGTCGTCACCACAGAGTACAGCACCCTTCTGATGGAACGCCTAGGCTTGTTTGTCCTTGCTCCAGAACAAGCTTTAACCGGAAGGACAACTTTAACAAACACCTGCAGACGCACCTGCAAGAGAGACCCCACACCAGCTCCCATGCCGCTCCGGAAGAGGTTCCCGCACCAGAGATAAGCGAAGAACTATGACAGTGGGAACTGCAACCTCTGGTACCCTTTGCAGATGACGTCCTCTGATCGCACCGTGGCTCGATCGAGCAAACAGAACTCCTACGCAACAAGCGGAAATTAAGAAGCAGTGCTTAAATATGAACGAAATAAAGAAAAAACATGAAACAAATGGCGGAGTGAAGCCCTACTGTTTTCTTCGCTGGTATGGGGACCATTTCTAGACGAGTAGATAGCGTATGGAAGTCGTACGCCGTTGGAACGTTCGGCCTACTGTATGCATGATGCAAGCACAGGCCTGAGGAAAAATGGGCAGACCACAAAAATGGTGCTGACAGCGCTGCGACGGAGCGTGCAAGGTGTGCAGACAAACGCACGGTGCACACTTCATAATATGCTGGCCTGTACGCACGCGAATTTCTCTCGGGTGCGGCGTTTTCGAGAATTCAACCGCAAGGAACCACCTCTCACATCACCTGTGACAGGCTTTGGTGGAAAAGCAGTCAGCGCACGCGAGCGTTTTTATTAGTATACCTGTAGTACAAATCTCTAGCACGTCACACCTAAGTTGCACCCATATCCTGCCTGTTACTCTGCGCTATCAATCCGCGAAAGGCCGGTGTGGCGCAAAATGTTCGCGCGTTGAGCCTTATTGCAAACTGGGAGCAACGACGTGACAGTTATCTCTCGAGCACAGGCCTCGATATTCACAGGAGACGACAGCTCTGCACGAGACTGTCTCGAATATTCATTTCGTTGAGTAGCTTTTTTACTTGGGAATAACGAACTACATTGAAACAGAAGTCGCAGGTTGCTTTAGACGGCATGCAGAACCGACACCAAACTAAGTGCTAAACTGTAAACAGAAAAGCACCCGTATAGGAGTAACTGGCTCGTGACGTAGCACAATCCCGAAGGGGTGGTTAGGTACTCCTCAAAACAAGAGTATATAGTCTACTCCTATGTTTAGGAGGTATTGGGACAGTGCGAGAAGGAGTACAGTGCTACCGTTCTCTAGAGAAGAGTTGATCTTTTAATAAATGTTGAGCTCTCATGGGAATGAGCATGACAATAATAGAAGTATTATGTACTCTTTTGCAGCTGAGTTTATAGTATATTTAAGGAGTGTGTGCCTGTTCTTTTTAAGTAGCTTTTACTCCAAAGTTCTGGAGGAGTTTGCCTTACTATAAGGTGACATTGAAGATTCCCAGAGCAGTTTACCTTACTTAGTGAAGAAGCCAATTTTGAAATGCAGTACTCCTGTGGAAGCCTCATTTAGATCTTTGTGTTCAAGAATGAATGCGTCAATGAAATTACAGTGACGAATTTCAAACAATACTTTTATTGTGTGCAAAAAATTGGAGCCAAGTGTCCGGCATGTCGCTTTCGATGTTTGCAGAGAACCAACGCCTTGTTCCCTGGAAAAGAACAGTTTTTCCTTCACCCGCGCTCTTTTTGGTTATCCGATTTGGTACACCCAAACGAATGAAAATAGAGATGCCGCTGTTGAAAGCATGCAAGGAGGGAGCCTTGGAAAACTTCGTTGTCAGCATGCAAGAATATCATGCTATCGTTGGTTAGAAGGCACGACGACAAAGGAGGCTCCATCTGAAAGAAAGATTAGAAAATAAGGTAAGCGCGCACAAGCATTTACACCTCAAAGATTGGTGTATGAGGAGCTTCAAGTCTAATCTAAGTCAAGTTTGCACAACGAATTCAGAGGATATTTCTCTATAAGATACGCATTGTTGAAGTTTAAACATTTTTTAGGGCAAAACATTAGCTATTGTAGTACATAGTAGCTGATACTTTAGTTAGTACATATCTGAGCCCTTTCGGATGACATAGGCTTAACGGAGTTTTCAGAGTGCCGGAGGTTGCACCGAAAACTGCTTACGTAACCGTTAATGCTTCGGCGTAAGGAAATTCGCGTCGATCGAGAACCTTTTCGCTATAACGCATAAAACTTCAAAAATAAAATTGTCTCGCCGGGGCGCTTGCACGTTCGCATTGCCTTCGGTTGCTGGCCTGTACTGAGAGGGTCATTGCGGCAATTTTTTTTTCTCATTGGTGAGAAGGTTCCTCACACGTTCCAGATAATAGATCAAAAGTGCGTCTTGAAATCGGAGAATGCGAAAAAAAAATACTACGCTCTGTACGGACGCAACACACACACGCTTTGCACTCACGCAATTTCCTTGCTGGAAGGAGCCGTAGCTGGGCATTCTGAGGGTGTCGTCATTCTGTGTACAGGTGAAAAGCACGGCAAGGGCGATTAGCGTAGCAGTGGGGGCGGTTCTCTTTTGTAATTTATATGGCACTCCTTTAAATAGAAAGCTAGCGCCGTACTCCACCACCTCCCTCCCACCCCAGACCTGTATACTGTGCTGCTTTGCCGTCACATTATTATCCAGGGTTGAAAAGAAACATTCTACACAAGTGCGTCAGTTTGGGGGAAGTATTCAAGTCAGAAGGAATGCCAACCAAAAAATAACAATACGAAAAAAAATGAAAAACACTACGGGATACGTTGACAGGATGGCGGCTCCTTGCTCGCCCACATCAGAATAAATACATGTCACCCCTGGATTCCTCGGCGCAACTGCTCACCCAAATTGTAGCGGTTCGCTTTTATTTCGCACAGGTTGCCCACGCGCTGAGGAATGAGTAATAACTAACGCCTGTTTTTCAGATAATTTGGCAATTTTCAAGCTCTTAGGCGTAACTAAATGCCGTGTGTTTACTAAAGTCACGCGCAAGAACGACACCTGATCAGTCCGGACCGCCGTTTAAGCTTCATCGAAGCGCGCCCGTTCGACTCCCGGGAAAACACCACTCGGCCAGCATCGGGCCAACGAGGCAACGTTCGCCAGTCTGCGGGACGGCATCGTCGTGGAACTCTGGTCGTCGGACTGCCGCAGTGGCCGGCTTTTATTCTACTCTGCATCACGGCACCGCCTCCCTGCTTCGACTTCATCGACTTACCTTGGTACCCTTCCGTCACCGACCACGAAGAACTTGAAACCTGCCTTCCACCGCTGTTCCCGCCCCCTGTCAAGTATAACGCCTGGCAACCTGGCGGAACTATCAGCGCGGGAGATACGCATCGACTAGAAAAGACGCTTCTGCTCTGGACCCACTTGGGGCAATTCACAGCTCATAACTCGGTCATCATTTCGCCCCTTTTTACGCAGGCTTTTATTATACTCTGCATCACGGCACCGCCTCCCTGCTTCAACAAACCCCCCGGATTCTTCGACTTCATCGACTTACCTTGGTACCCTTCCGTCACCGACCACGAAGAACTTGAAACCTGCCTTCCACCGCTGTTCCCGCCCCCTGTCAAGTATAACGCCTGGCAACCTGGCGGAACTATCAGCGCGGGAGATACGCATCGACTAGAAAAGACGCTTCTGCTCTGGACCCACTTGGGGCAATTCACAGCTCATAACTCGGCCATGATTTCGCCCCTTTTTACGCAGGCTTTTATTCTACTCTGCATCACGGCACCGCCTCCCTGCTTCAACAAACCCCCCGTTTTCTTCGACTTCATCGACTTACCTTGGTACCCTTCCGTCACCGACCACGAAGAACTTGAAACCTTCCTTCCAACGCTGTTCCCGCCTCCTGTCAAGTATAACGCCTGGAAACCTGGCGGAACTATCAGCGCGGGAGATACGCATCGACTAGAAAAGACGCTTCTGCTCTGGAGCCACTTGGGACAATTCACAGCTCATAACTCGGTCATGATTTCACCCCTTCTTACGCAGGCTTTTATTCTACTCTGCATCACGGCACCGCCTTCCTGCTTCAACAAACCCCCCGGATTCTTCGACTTCATCGACTTACCTTGGTACCCTTCCGTCACCGACCACGAAGAACTTGAAACCTTCCGTCCACCGCTGTTCCCGCCTCCTGTCAAGTATAACGCCTGGCAACCTGGCGGAACTATCAGCGCGGGAGATACGCATCGACTAGAAAAGACGCTTCTGCTCTGGACCCACTTGGGACACTTCACAGCTCATAACTCGGTCATGATTTCGCCCCTTCTTACGCAGGCTTTTATTCTACTCTGCATCACGGCACCGCCTTCCTGCTTCAACAAACCCCCCGATTCTTCGACTTCATCGACTTACCTTGGTACCCTTCCGTCACCGACCACGAAGAACTTGAAACGTGCCTTCCACCGCTGTTCCCGCCCCCTGTCAAGTATAACGCCTGGCAACCTGGCGGAACTATCAGCGCGGGAGATACGCATCGACTAGAAAAGACGCTTCTGCTCTGGACCCACTTGGGACACTTCACAGCTCGGAACTCGGTCATGATTTCGCCCCTTCTTACGCAGGCTTTTATTCTACTCCGCATCACGGCACCGCCTCCCTGCTTCAACAAACCCCCCGGATTCTTCGACTTCATCGACTTACCTTGGTACCCTTCCGTCACCGACCACGAAGAACTTGAAACCTTCCTTCCACCGCTGTTCCCGCCCCCTGTCAAGTATAATGCCTGGCAACCTGGCGGAACTATCAGCGCGGGTGATACGCATCGACTAGAAAAGACGCTTCTGCTCTGGACCCACTTGGGACACTTCACAGCTCGGAACTCGGTCATGATTTCGCCCCTTCTTACGCAGGCTTTTATTCTACTCTGCATCACGGCACCGCCTCCCTGCTTCAACAAACCCCCCGGATTCTTCGACTTCATCGACTTACCTTGGTACCCTTCCGTTACGGACCACGAAGAACTTGAAACCTTCCTTCCACCGCTGTTCCCGCCTCCTGTCAAGTATAACGCCTGGCAACCTGGCGAAACTATCAGCGCGGGAGATACGCATCGACTATAAAAGACGCTTCTGCTCTGGACCCACTTGGGACACTTCAAAGCTCATAACTCGGTCATGATTTCGCCCCTTCTTACGCAGGCTTTTATTCTACTCTGCATCACGGCACCACCTTCCTGCTTCAACAAACCCCCCAGATTCTTCGACTTCATCGACTTACCTTGGTACCCTTCCGTCACCGACCACGAAGAACTTGAAACCTGCCTTCTACCGCTGTTCCCGCCCCCTGTCGAGTATAACGCCTGGCAACCTGGCGGAACTATCAGCGCGGGAGATACGCATCGACTAGAAAAGACGCTTCTGCTCTGTAGCCACTTGGGGCACTTCACAGCTCGGAACTCGGTCATGATTTCGCCCCTTCTTACGCAGGTTAGTTACCTGCCGTCCTCAGCATTCGTCCGTTCAAATGACCCGTTCTTACTCGCGGTGTCGTAGAAAGAGAAGTTTATTTTTTTCTAATGTCAACACAAAAAATACAAAGCAAAACTGCTGAACTCAATGCTCTGATTAGTCAACCACATGCGCAGTGACGCCGCACTGAGCACGTCAGTAAGGCAGTAAGAAAGCCGACACTCGACCGCCGCGCAGGACGATGAAATATGTCGACAATTTGCGCAAGAACTCAGCCTCACTCATTGACAGTGCGTCCACGCATGTTTGCTCAAAGAGGCGCGTGCGGAGGCGCTGCGACATTGGAAACATTGCTCTTTGCGGACGCTCATTTAAGGAAGCCGCTCCACGCTGCCGCCACAAAACGACCATGCCGACACACAAGAGCATATTTGCAAACAGTTCGCGTGAACTAATGTGCGCTTCGAGGCGGGTTAAAAACATAAATTTGAGTGGGTGTAGGGGACAGGAACGTTTGCTGGAGAATCAGAAGCATGTCCTGTGCACAGACGCGGCGTCGGAAGCCAATGAGAGAATGGGGGAAGAACTCCCGTGCCTCAAGAAAATCAGAGAGGCGAGTCAGAGCCATTCGCTCTAGGGTCTTACCAACGCACGACGTCAGAGAGATTGGGCGGAGGTTAGAGAGAGAGGGAGGTTTGGCCGGCTTTGGAATCACAGAAATAAGCGAGGATGTCCAGGAGCTCGGCAAGCAGCCGCTCTACCAGGCCTCATTGTAGGTTTGAAGGAGGAATTCTTTGGCGCAGTCAGGAAGGTTACGAAGTCTGGTGTATGTAATGGCATCCTCACCGGGAGCCGAGCGTGTAGCATTAGCAGCCAGAGCAGATTCGAGCTCCCGGAGAGTGAAGCATTGGTCCAGATCGGGGTTAGGTCCACCTGAGTACACAGGGTAGGAGGGTGCCAGAGGGGGCGGGAGGTAGAGAGAGGCGAGTTGATCAAAAACTTCGGAGGGAGTCCCCTGAGTGATGGCTTTAGCTAGAGTGGGAGCAAGGGCAGGCTTAGTGCCAAGGAGGGATTTAAAGAGAGACCATGCGGATCGCGAGTGCAATGCAGAATCAAGGCCATCACAAAGAGCACTCCAACGAGAGTGCTCGAGGGAGGCGCAGTGGGCGAAGGTCTCGGCCCGCAGAGCAGTGATCCGAGAGGAAAGTTGGGCATTGTGTGGTTGGGAGCGAAAGGAGCGTTGAAGACGTATACGGCGACGCCATAAACGGAGAAGGCGAGGATCTGGGTTTTCGATTGGGTAACGAGAGCGAACGCGACGGCTACTGGACGTGAGCGCTGCAGAGATGCACGACGTACAGTCGTCGTAGGATTGAAAGGAGTAGGAGGCGAGATTAGTGCGAAAAGCATGCCAGTCAGTGTGAATAACCTGATGACCGCGAGGGATGTGGGAAAGGGAGGTGGTGATATGGATGAGAAAGTGGTCACTTAGAAGCGTTTCGGCTGTCACCTGCCAGTGAAAGGAAAGTGTATCCCGAGAGAAAGTGAGGTCGGGTGTCGTGGGGCGTTGTGAGGCAGTGCCCGCTCGAGTAGGAGAGCCAGGAGTATTAAGAAGGGTGAGGTGGCGTTCTTGGGCCAGACAATGGAGGAGGCGGCCGGGTTTGAGGGTTTGTGGGCAGCCCCAGAGTGTCTGAGGGGCATTAAAGTCACCACCAAAGAGGAGATGGGAGGTAGAAGGAAGAGAGTGAAGGAATTTGCCCAGAACAGAGAATAAAGAGGAAGTGACAGCGGGGTTGTAAAAAGAGAAAAGGACGAGTGAGATGCGGGAAGAAGGGTGGTAATAAACCACAGCAACTAAATATTTAAGGAGGGTGGAGGGAATGTCAATTTGCTCTACGAGCACGTCACTGCGTACATAAATAGACGCAAGTGGAGTGGCCGTAGTGGCATGGTAGGTGCGGTAGCCTGGGACATTGCGGGCCATTAATCTCTATCAGCTCTGATCACGTCACCACCAGGCTCCTACGCGGCCATAGTTAAAGGATCCTCGGTGCCAGCGTCCCTCTCTTCCACAACACCACCCTCTCCATCCTTGACTGACGAGAGCCACTCCTTCGACCTCCGGCTGGCAATGCTGGAACGCCAGCAGCGAGAGCAGCAGCGCATTTCACACGATCTACAACAGCAGATACATGCCTTGACTCAAACCCTCCAGACAACCACCTCCTCTCTTACCTCCCAGCTTACCAGGCTAAATGAGCACCTTGACACACTCACCACTCCCTCCTCCACCGCCAAGGTCGCCCCTTTGGCTGACCTTGTCGAAACCACCACACAGGCACACCACACTCGCTTGGTTCAGCTGGAAACTTCGGTTCTCCAGATTCTTACCACCCTCCAAGCACAATCAAAGCAATTGGAATCCTTCACATCTATGCTCCAATCCGTCCATGAGTCACTGCCCCCGGCAAAAAAGAAGGAACGCGTACCATCGCGTTCCTCTCCACTATCATAATGGCGTTTGGCGAGGACCTCGAGATTGTGCAGTGGAACTGCCGAAATCTTTGCCACAATAAGACCCCCCTCCACCAGTATCTACTCACCCGCCCCTCTCTGCCTCATTTTCTCTTTCTCCAGGAGACCCGGACACAATATGTTGGCCTGCTCTTCTAATGTTGTTTGTGCACCGGGTGTTGTTAGCATTGAAAATGTGAAATGAGTAAAATGTCCTCTGAATTTCCGCACCTGCTCCCACATTTGTTTTGATGTCGTTGAGCTGTTTATAGAAGAGACATAAGCTTGCCTCGATGCTTTCTCGGCATTACGACGGATATACCGAGCTTTTGCTCTTGCCTTTTTAAAGTTTATGAAATTCTCATGTGTTGGATATCTCCGAATAATGCCCCAGGCTTTGTTTTGTTTCTTTTTTGCATCTTTACATTTTTTTGTGTGCCAGTATTTGTGATTTAGTTCTACTATTCCAGAGGATTCAGGAATAGCTAAGTGTGCGGCAGCTAAGATACAATTCGTAAACTTTTCATTGTTCCATTGACGTCAATATTTTCTAAAACTATTTTCACTAATGTGGCTCCTGCACTAAAAAGTTGCCAGTCAGCAAAATGTAGCTTCCAACACCGTGGTTTTGTGGGAACGACTGTTGGCGATGATGAGAGACTTATTACAACAGGGAGATGATCACTTCCATATGGATTGTCTAAAACACTCCAGTTAAAATCGTTAAAAACAGACGGTGAACTAAAAGACAAGTCTAAAACACTCATTTTCCCCGAGGTTGGGGAGCAGTATATGGGTGTATTAGAGTTCAGTAAACAGACGTCATTGCATAAAATAAAATCCTCTATGAGATGGCCTCTAGCGTCAGTTTTCTCGCTTCCCTAAAAACATGAATGTGCATTAAAATTTCCAACTACCAGGTATAGCTATGGTAGTTGCTCTAAAAGATCCAAGTTATGTAGTGTTAGCTTAAAGTGCGGATCGATATATAGTGAGCACACTGTAATGGTTTTATGAGCAACCAGAGTGGCTGCGGCAGCTTCGAGTCTTGTTTTTAGTTTAAGCTGTCGAGCCGGGACACCGTTTTTCACTATGATGACTACGCCTTCCGACAGCCTGCTCGTCTGCTCCCGATCGCGGTGGAAAACAGTGTAATTCTTAAGAAAGTTAATAAAATTAAGCAGAATTCTTCTTAACCGGAGACAGAACGAGCGTTCTGGCGACGATGCCGCCAGCAACAATAGAGCAGCCACCAACATGCGTCGCGTCGTGCGTCCGCGTGCGTCCGCGGTTCCATGAATTTGGTAAACCTTCAACCGGGGACAGGTGTACATGTAAAAGTCTCGCTCCGTGCACTGAGCTGGAGGCTGGATGACACATCGGAAAGTTCAGTAAACTTCACAGTGCCCCTGAGGGCACGGCCAGCTAAAAGCGACTCTTCCGAAAGTCAACACGCTGCTCGGCCGTTTCGGCCGAAATACCCGAAACCCAGGCCTCTTTACCCTCGGAGCGCCAAACACCCGTCTTCCCGGCAAGCGCGACGCAGTTTTGTGGGTCAAGCTACCGTGCCATCTCAAGCTGACGCTCGCGAGCGCGCCTCTCTCGGCCGGCGTGGCTCCGTCCAGAATCACGTGACGCCCCCTCCGGTTGTCACTGGCCCTCCGTCGATGCCCTCTCCAGGCGTCGGCGCGGCGTCGGCGTTTTTTTCTGTTCCACCAGAACCCGTCGATTTGCCAAAAACGTCCACTGCGGCGGCAAGAAAACGCTCCGGTGCCGTCGACGCCGACGAATCTCCCGGAAAAACGCTCCATGCGGGCCACGCTTTACGCCAAGCTCATGTGGCGCCACAATCTCTACGTTCGGTTTCGCGAAATTAACAAAAATGTCTTATAAACCCTAACTCAATGTGTAAATACACTTTTCTTGCAGTCATAAGGCGCGTTCCCACTTGTCCAACAATCCGGCGCGCGATGCGGATTCGCGCGCCGCAAAAGCTAGGACCTGTTCTCATTTATCGACGCCTGGGCGAGGTGGAACTGCCGCGCCGCTGCTGTTTCTCGCGTTTGCACACCACCTTGCCGCTCGCGGCGTTCCGATCACAGAGGCATACTACTGTCGATCAATATTGACCCGCAGACGTCACCGAAGCTCAGAGAACAACGAGGAATAAGTCCACGCGTCGACGCGTATTTTTCCTTCCATGGGTTTAATTTGCGCCTATGTTGTCTGCGACTGAAACTATTTATTTACAGAAACCTAAAAAACGAAGTAAAAGCGAAAGCCATGGCGCCACGTGACTGCCTGAAGAGCACTATAAGCGTTGGTTGACTCCTGTTGCTCTAGGAGGTGAGTTCAAAATAAACGCGGAAACAGTTACGTTTAACCCGGTTTAGTAGGAAAATTGGCCGCAGAGGACAATAATTTGAGGTTTTCCAAAAATTCTCGGAGCCTGTAGATCCAGTTCCGCTCGTAAAAAGACCAGCTCAGAATCCTCTTCAGTTCACTTTTAAGTCTCCTTACGTGCCGAAATGCGAAAGCAATCTGCTAACCGGCACATAGGCAACCTGCTGGTCCAGGGACGTACATTGCCAGGCGGGACTTCAGTGGGTACCGCATGACGGCGCTATGACTGCATGCCAAACAAGACGGAAATTTACCCGAAACGGAGGACATTTGTTACTCGCTTGGTTGAAACATCTGTAATTAGCATACTGAAAATTGCTCATTCTGACATAAGTACATATCTCGAAGATACGTTTTTAAGAACTCTGCATTCACTAGATGCGCCTTTATTCAGCTTGAAACGTCGAAGTGTCTTGGCTGAAACTTGCATAGCCTATAGTACCATGCAGGAAAAAGTGTCGTGGTGGAGTGGCAGCGTCCCCGTCGCGGATGCCGGCGACTGGATATGAGTATCACTTGGACGACAATATCTTTTGTTATTTATTTAATTACCATAAAAGTTCATACATTTTTGTGGACAGCCTTTATCTACAACTTCCGTCCATGCCACGCCACACATGAGCAAAGAAAAGCTTTCGCCTTAATAGAGATGTGCTGATTAAACAACCTTGGGCGCGCTAACTTAATTACTCGCTTGCTCACAAAGCTTGCAACCTCAAAAGTGAAAAGAGGTTCCTGGCGGCTATCTTCTCGAAAAAGCCGTGAACGATTAAATGCACGGGTCAACAGGCCACCTACGGCGGGGGCACTGGGCACTTATCTCCACAACATGCACGCTCTATTTGCAGATCTCGCACCGTTTCCGTGGTCGGTGCATTTTTTCCTCACGCCTGTAATCCATCTACACACAAGCGGCTGAGTGCTCCAACCTCGCAGGGGTGTAAGGGATGGGTAGTGTACGCGGGGTCATCGGGACCGGTTATTCTCCCCCACGACCTCGCCAGCTACCGTCTTCAATGGACGCCACCGGCGTGAGGGGGGCGGCCGAGGCGCTCAAAGCGAAGCGTCTCCTTTCTAGGAACGCGGCCGCTCGCGAATGCGCCGGGAAGTACGGGTGTCCCCCGCCCCGCGGTACCAATTCGCGCACGTGCTGGCATGAATGTGTATTTGTGTTTGTTTTATTTTTATTTTGTGGCGGAGAGAATGTTCTACCGCGCACGTGCTGGCACGACTGTGCGTTTGTGTTTGTTTGTACTTGTATTTTCTGGTGGAGAGGGTGCTTCACCTTATGGAAGCTGGTGGGCTGGCTCTCGATAAATCAATCATGTGAACATTTTAACATGATTAGAAGCCACCAATTGCGGGCCGGGCCTTTAGGGCTTTAAAACCGGGCCCCGGAGCCGGAATAACGGTTCTGCACTCAGCTGAGATGCTATGCATCTTCGGCTATGCGGAGTACGGGCCTCCCCTAGTGTTAGCCAGATCCACTTTTTGGTTGTTTTTGTACCTTTTTGCCCTTTAATTTGTCTCGAGTGCCTTAACTTGTATATGCTGTAAATATGTGCATATAAAACCTCAAGTACTGCCTTTATCCCTGCGTGTTAATTCATCGTAAGACCGTCTCTGACGGGGCACCCCTGGTGCGAAGATAACGATTCAGTCTTCAGTTCTACAAACCGTCTCTGGCGGGGCACCTCTGGTGCGAGGAAGGAAGATAGAGAACCTGAACTTTACTGGCGCAGGCGACCGGATCCTGCCGCCATCGGAAGACGGCGCACGAAGAAGACTGAAGGGAGGGAAAAAGGCGACGACAAGGCAACAGGTCAGCGTTCGAGAACGGACCTGCAGGGAGAGACAGCGGCAAGGACCACAGCAGTAGTCCAGCGACGCGAGACTGCGTCCGGTGAAGGAAAGCAGCGCGTCGAGAACTCGGTCACCGGCGGGTCGCAGCAAGTAACGACAACGTACACAGGACCAGCGGCGTGCGACAGCTCACCGCAGCGTCTGGTGAAAGTGGCGGTGGACTCTGACGCCAAGGAGCTGGCAATGCGAATCGACGCATCGAAACTGTGAGTTTCCTTCGTCGCATTGTTGACGTCCCTGTGCATGTGTTCGAGCCGGTAGGACAGTTGAGGGGCACAGACGGCGGTATGGAGAGTTATCCATACCGGCCCTCACTCGATGTGAGGTACCAGGTTGAGTTAGCGAAGGCGCGCTTAGTGGACCTTCAGGCTCAACTCGCGAAAGTAAATGGCGTAAAGGCGCTGCTTCGCCAGGAAGAACCTCAGGATGTTAAGTATGTCTTGAAGGTAATAGAAGCAAGACGCCAGCAGGTAGAGCTCGAGATCTCTAAGATCAAGGAGAGTAGAAGAGCCAGTGAATCAGCCAGGGAGAACTGCTCCGAGTCCCGAGAGGTGAGGCCACCTGTGATGGAAGACAAAGAATTATGCTTGTCATGCACAGGTCAGGGAAACAGCAGTGAGGAAGCTGAAAGTAATCAGCCGGTATGCGGGAACGCATCTTTGTTTGGAAAGGCCGCAAAAGGTTCAGGAAGTGAAAACAGGATTCGTGAAAGACGCGGGAATATCACAGCGTTTCCGCCACCGCGGGCGACTAGCAAAGAACAGAAGCAGCCCAATTCTCATGATCTAGGGCCAATCGAGACCAAGGTTTGCGATAACAAACAGGACAGCGGTGGAATTCCTGCAGGCTCTATGACTAAGATTCTGACTGTAGTGGCTGCGCGCCTACTGATAACAACGCGCGCTACTGGAACACGCCCCCTTGATAAGGGCTTATATACCGCGGCACCGAGCGCTGTCGCGGGCGCTTCTTCCTAGCTTGTCATAGCCGTCGGCCCAGCTCTGCTGGCGCTCGCCAGTAACTTTGTTAGATGGAATAAAGAAATTCCGTTGACGCACTTTACTGCAGCTTCGTGGTTCTTCCTTCCACGGAAGAACACCACATAATGGCGACGAGGATCAACGCATCTACAGCGGGAACCTGGAGCTAAGTTGGTATTGTTTTCCTCACTTCGGAACTGAGACTACTGTGAAATGGCCTTGCAGCTGGGACAAATGGAGCCTTTCGACGACTCGACCAGTGACTGGACGTCGTACGAAGAGCGACGTTCCTCGTACCTGAGGGCGAACAAGGCTCCAGCCGACCTTCAAGTCGACGTTTTCGTGAGTCTCATCGGTCCGAAAACCAACCAACTTTTAAAGTCCTTGACTGCTCCCGATACGCCTACTTCGAAGTCGCTAAGCGCGTTTAGAGAAGTTTTGAGCACACATCTGTCTCCAAAGCCATCCGTAATTGCCGACAGAGCGAAGTTTTATCGAGCAACGCAGCGTGAAACGCAAACGATAACTCAGTTTGTAGAAGAGATACGCAGGCTGGCTCAAACCTGCGACTTCGGTTCTTTTCTCGACGATGCGCTTCGTGACAAGTTTGTTTGTGGCATGCGGCGAATTGACATTCAAAGACAGCTGCTCGTCGAAGACAAGCATTTAACGTTTCAGAAGGCAGTTGACCGCGCATTGGCCTCGGAAGCCGCAATGAACAATGCAGCGACAGCTCATGACTTATCAGACAGTGCTGAACAAGTTCACCGTATGCTTGGTGGAAAGGAAAAGCACAGGCACGCTAGCAGTCGCGAAAAGCCCCCTTCATGCTATCGTTCTGGTTCTGTCAAGCATGACGCACAAGCATGTCCGCACTTAAGAGCTACTTGCTTCGAATGTAACCGCAGAGGACACATACGCAAGATGTGCAAAAGAAGGACAGAATCGAAAGGACGGAAGCAGTGCATGCGCGCTCTTGAGTGCAACGCCCAGCCCGACCTAACAGAGCTGAACAGTGTAGGAATGTCCCGGACACCGCTCATAGTGGTAGAAGTTAATGTGGAAGAAACTGCCTTACAAATGGAGCTTGACACTGGAGCAGGAGTATCGGTCATGTCGCATCGTCAGGCCAAAGTGTACTTTCCCGGTATACGTTTGCAGCGAACAAAGATGCAACTGAATACGTACACAGGGGAAACTGTGAAACCTGTTGGTGTAATAGATGTGCTCGTACGCTACAACAACCAAGAGGCTTTACTGCCGCTGTACATTCTACCGCAAAACGGGACACCACTTTTAGGTGGCTACAGCATATCAGGCTGGATTGGGCAGGCTTCCAATGCCTTTGCAAGGTGTCCGCTACGTCAGGCAGTCCGCCGGCAGCATTAGAAACTCTGCTACGAAAAAACGAAGACCTGTTCAAGGACGAGCTAGGAACCATACAGGGAGAGCAGGCAAGCCTCCGGTTCAAGGACGGCCAAGTGCCCCGTTTTCTGAAGGCACGGAGCGTACCTTTCGCTCTTGTAGAAGGGGTAGAGGCTGAACTACAAAAGCTCGAGAAGTTGAGAATCATTTCTCGCGTCGCCAGTAGCAAGTACGCTACGCCAATTGTTCCCGTAGTGAAGCGCGACGGGTCAATTAGAATTTGTGGCGATTACAAACGCACGCTGAACCCGATTTTAGATGTGGAGACTTACCCGCTTCCAAAGTTGGATGAACTTTTGTCAGCGTTGGCAGGAGGTGAAAAGTTCTCGAAAATCGATCTGAATAGGGCTTATCAGCAAGTAGAGATGGACGAAGAGTCGAAAGCCTACCTGACATTGAATACGCACAAAGGCTTGTATGTGCTTAATAGTTTGCCTTTCGGCATAGCCTCAGCACCCGCGATCTTTCAGAAGATCATGGACAACGTCCTGAAGGGTCTTGAGGGCGTTACTTGCTACATCGATGACATAATGGTCACCGGTAGGACGGAATAGGAGCATTTGAAGAATTTGGAGGCGGTACTGAAACGGTTGTCAGAGAGAGGCATCAGAATAAAAAAGGAAAAGTGCGAATTTTTCAAAGACAAGCTACAGTACTTGGGCCATGTCATTAGCAGGCACGGAGTAGGACCAGCTACTGACAAGCTAGAAGCTATTGCAAAGGCTCCTCGTCCTACGGATAAGCAACAGTTGCGTTCATTGTTGGGCTTGATAAACTACTACGGCAAGTTTGTTCCTAACCTATCAAGCGTTGTTTTTCCTCTCAACAGGTTGCTACGGCTCGATGTCCCCTGGGCCTGGAATGACGAGTGCGAAGCAGCGTTCTCGGACATCAAGAAGCGGCTTTCACAACCACCGGTTCTTACGCACTACGACCCCAGTGCACCGCTGCAGTTGTCGTGTGATGCATCGGCATACGATATAGGAGCTGTCATCTCTCATATGCAGCCAAACGGTGAATGCCATCCGGTGGCGTACGCATCGCGTACATTATCTTCAGCAGAGGTAAATTATAGTCAGTTGGAAAAAGAGGCACTTGCTCTAGTTATTCGCGTCAAGCGTTTCCACTACTACCTTTTTGGGCGTTCGTTTGTTCTTGTTACAGACCACAAGCCCTTACAGACAATTTCCGGTCCCAAGACGGGAATCCCAACCATTGCCGCAGCTAGACTACAACGGTGGGCTGTACTTTTGTCTGCCTAAAATATTAGCTTCAAGTATAAACCGTCGTCTGAAAACGCCGACGCAGATTGCTGATCTCGTTTGCCTTTGCCGAGTGACAGCGAAGAACGCTCGGATGAGCAATTTTATCTCCTACGCATGCAGTCCCTGCCAATTGACTATCGTGAGGTGGCACGTGAAACGAGCCGAAATTCGCTTCTAAGACAAGTCATGCAGCACGTAATGAACAACTGCCCTGAGCCCGTCGTGAGTGAAGAAAAGAAGCCATTCTTTCACAGGCGCTGTGAACTTTCTGTGCAACTAGGTTGCCTCATTCTTGGAATGCGTGTTGTTATTCCTCATACCAGCCTCAAATGCTCGAAGAATTGCACCAGGGACACCCTGGCATTGTTAGAATGAAATAACTAGCACGCAGCTACGTGTGGTGGCCAAGAATCGATCGTGACATTGAAGCTCATGTGCGTTCGTGCAATCCATGTCTAACGCAGCGCACAACGCCTTGCCCTGCTCCTTTGCACCCGTGGGCATGGCCAACCAGACCATGGGAACGTCTGCAAATCGATTTTGCAGGACCTTTCAAGGGTGCCATGTTCTTGGTTGTGGTCGACGCTCACTCCAAGTGGCCTGAGGTGTGCCAGATGCGTGACACGTCCGCAGAAAGCACTGTAAACCGGATGCACGAAATCTTCTGCAGTTTTGGTTACCCCGAAGTGGTGGTGTCCGACAATGGCCCGCAATTCATTACGGCTGAGTAAATTTCACAGGTTCTTCTTCTTTGCACCAGAGGTGCCCCGCCAGAGACGGTTGGTTTAACTCTCAAGACTGAAGGTTATTTCTTCGCACCAGGGGCGCCCCGTCAGAGACGGTCTCTCGATGAGTAGAGATGCAGGGATAAAAAAGGTAATAACTGAAGATTTATATAAAAATACTTACAGAATATACAAATTAGATACAACGGCACAAATACAAACAACAAAAAGGCGGAACTGGCTAATACTAGGGGAGGCCCCTATACTCGGCGTAGCCGAAGATGCATAGCATCTCACCATAGCGCAGAACCCCGCTTCCGGCTCCGGGGCCCAGTTTTAAAGCCTTAAAGGCCCGGCTCACATTCCGTAGCAACCAATCATGTTACACTCCTCACATGATTGGTTTACCGAGAGCATGGCCAGCCCTCCAGCTACCGTAGGGCAAAACGCCCTTTCCATAGCACAATAATAGTGAAAAACAAAGACAAATACACTTTCGCGCCAGCACGTGCGCGAAACGGTACCGCGGGGCGGGGGTCACCCGTAGTTCCCGGCGCGTTCGCGAGCGGCCGCGTTCAAAGGAAGGAGACGCTTCGCTTTGAGCGCTCCCAGCCGCGTTCCGATGGCCCCGCGTACACTAATGATCCCTTACACGCCCTTCCCAAGATTCTACAAAGGGCTCAAATGCCACTTTTAGAATTATAACAAAGGGATCGGTACGGGTCACAAAACCACCCTGTGGGTGACTTGCCGCAGCTACACCAGCACTGGCACCAACAAACCCAAAAACAATAAATGCACACGGGCACGAACACAACATTACGCAAAATGCACACTCAAATACGCACAGTGGCATGCCTGCCGTGCGCCGTAACACGGAGTCCAAGTTGATGGGCGGTACGCAGTTCACCAGCATGCACACCCGCGTCCTGCTCGACACACACACAGACACTCGCCACTGGAGCGTTCAGTAGCACTGATATGGGGTCCGTTAGCGGCCACGTGAGCGTCCTTGGTCGCACCGCGCGTCCCTATGTGCGTTCGAGCCCCCACGTGTCTCAATCGACACGATTAACACCTAACTGCCACTCGGCTCTTTAGGCTGGTGCCACAGCGGGGCGAGAGCTCGAAAATTGCTGCCCTCCAGGATCGAAAACGTCCTGATCCTCGATAAGTCCAAATACCTCAGCACGCGACGCCCTTGAAGGCACGCTCTCTCCGGCGCGCCAGTGCGAGCCGCGTCCTGCGTAAGGGGCATATCCCCTTCTCAGTCTAACTGTACCAGTGAGGCCGGTTTTACTACACTTGATCTGGTGTACTGCAGTACGGAACGAACTGTTCCATGCGCCGACTTTAAAGGTGAAAGCCACGCACCTGCCTCCTGCCACTCCACCTCGCCCGGGGCCATCTGCACCTTTACTGCACGAGCAAACTATGAAACCGCCGCTCCGTGCTTGATTAGCGCCCGGTGACCCTGTGGCATAGTCTGAGGCTGCATGAGCTCCCTCGCAGTCGCTTGACCCGAGCTTGCCTTGCGGCAAGTCGCCACTCATTTCCGGGTACTCAAATGACCTGGCCGAACACACATCGGGTGCGTTCCACAACTGTGCGGCGCTCTGCCCGGTCGGCCCAGCAGGCCCACCTCCGCTCTTTGCCTCGGATGAAGGGCTCTTGCCACCAGAAACGCTACGGGGCACTTCATGCCCTATGGCGGACACACTGTGTGTCTGCAGCAACGCCAGATTTTCATCTGTTACTAGCTCCGTGTCAGAGGTCACAATCTTAGTCATAGAGTCTGCAGGAATTCCACCGCTGTCCTGTTTGTTATCGGACACCTTGGTCTCGATTGGCACTAGATCATGAGAATTGGGCTGCTCCTGTTCTTTGCTAGCCGCCCGCGGTGGCGGAAAAGCTGTGGTATTTCCGCGTCCTTCAGGAATCCTGTTTTCACTTCCTGAACCTTTCGCGGCGTTTCCTAACTAAGATGCGCTCCCGCATACCAGCTGATTGCTTTCAGCGTCCTCACTGCTGTTTCCCTGACCTGTGCATGACAAGCATATTCCTTTGTCTTCCAGCACAGGCGGCCTCACCTCTTGGGACTAAGAGCAGTTCTCCCTGGTTAGTTCACTAGCTTTCCTAGACTCCTTGAGCTCAGCGAGCTCCAGCGCTAGCTGCTGGCGCTTTGTTTCTAATTCCTCCAAGACGCACTTAACATACTGAGGTTTCTACTCGCACAGCGGCGCCTTTCCTCCATTCACTTTCGCATGTTCAGCCTGAAAGTACGCTAAGCGCGCCTTCGCTAATTCCAGTTGGTACCTCACATCGAGTGAGGGCCGGCATGGATAACCGTCCATACCGCCGTCTGTACCCCTCAACTGTCCTACCGGCTCGAACACATGCACAGGGACGCTAACAATGCGACGAAGGAAACTCACAGTTTCGATGCGTCGATCTGCATTGCCAGCTCCTTGGCGTCGCAGTCCACCGCCACTTTCACCGGACGCTGCGATGAGCTGTCGCACGCCGCTGGTCCTGTGCACGTTGTCACTTGCTGCGACCCGCCGGTGACCGTCGAGTTCTCGACGCTCTGCCTTCCTTGACCGGAGGCAGTCCAGCGTCGCTGGACTACTGCTGTGGTCCTTGCGTCCTTGCCGCCGTCTCTCCGCAGATCCTTTCTCGAACGCTGCCTGACCGTCGCCTTCCTCCCTGCGTTCAATCTTCCTGCGCCGTCTCCCGATTGCCGCAGGATCCTGTCAACTGCACCAGTAAATTTCACAGGTTCTTCTTCTTCTTTGCACCAGAGGTGCCCCGCCAGAGACTGTTGGTTTAACTCTCAAGACTGAAGCTTATTTCTTCGCACCAGGGGTGCCCCGTCAGAGACGGTCTCAAGATGTGTTGAGACGCAGGGATAAAAAAGGCAGTAACTGAACATTTATATACAAATATTTACAGAGTATACAAGTTAGACACAACGGCACAAAGACAAACAACCAAAAGGTGGATCTGGCTAACACTAGGGGAGGCCCCTATACTCGGCGTAGCCGAAGATGCATAGCATCTCACCATAGCGCAGAACCCCGCTTCCGGCTCCGGGGCCCGGTTTTAAAGCCTTAAAGGCCCGGCTCACATTCCGTAGCAACCAATCATGTTACACTCCTCACATGATTGGTATACCGAGAGCATGGCCAGCCCTCCAGCTTCCGTAGGGCAAAACGCCCTTTCCATAGCACAATAAAAGTGGAAAACAGACAAATACACTTTCGCGCCAGCACGTGCGCGAAACGGTACCGCGGGGTGGGGGACACCCGTAGTTCGCGGCGCGTTCGCGAGCGGCCGCGTTCAAAGGAAGGAGACGCTTCGCTTCGAGCGCTCCCAGCCGCGTTCCGATGGCCCCGCGCACACTACCGATCCCATAGAGGCTGCTTTGTCAAATTACCTTAAAAGCATTGGCACGCGGCATGAGCGCACATCAGCCTACCATCCCAGTAGTAATGGACAAGCTGAACGATTTGTCCAAACCTTGAAAGCCGCATTACGTAAAAGTAAAAAGTACCGCCGCAAACTTAAGCACAACGTTGGGGGAATTTTTGTTGTCTTACAGGAACACTCAACACACGACCACGGGCGAGGCGCCGGCCACTTTTTTGCTACAGCGGCAGCTGCGCACCCCACTGGACGCAGTCAAGCCATCGCTGCAGCGGAATGTTGCGACAAGACAGTTCGCCCAGGCAGTGCGTCGCAAGCAGCGTTCACATGCATTTGCTGTGGGTGATAGCGTGCTGGTGCGAAATTTCAGACGCGGTGAAAAGTGGTTACCTGCGACTGTGGTGGCAAGAACTGGACGTGTATCGTAGACTGCGAGTGGAAACCACTCTAGGTGTGTTTGTTTGGAACCGTCACCACAACCACATCATTCAGGCTATGAGCATGGGCTCGAGTTCTGCGCCTGAACAACGTGACTCCGAGGAGCCGCATTCAGCGACGACGGCGGTGCAGCAAGAGTCACCTCCTCTGCCAGCCGCGACAGAGCGCCGTTATCCTGGGAGGCACCGACGCCCTCCAGACCGCTATGTGCCATGAAATATGTTTCCGTGTTTCATTTCCATGTACCCGAATGTAAATTAGAACGGGGGAGTGTAGTGGCTGCGCGCCTACTGATAACAACGCGCGCTACTGGAACACGCCCCTTTGATAAGGGCTCATATACCTCGGCACCGAGCGCTGTCGCGGGCACTTCTTCCTAGCTTGTCATAGACGTCGGCCCAGCTCTGCTGGCGCTCGCCAGTAACTTTGTTAGATGGAATAAAAAAATTCCGTCGACGCACTTTGCTGCAGCTTCGTGGTTCTTGCTTGCACGGAAGAACACTACAGTGACCTCTGACACGGAGCTAGTAACAGATGAAAATCTGGCGTTGCTGCAAACACACACTGTGTCGGCCATAGGGCATGAAGTGCCCCATTGCGTTACTGGTGGCAAGAGCCCTTCATCTGAGGAAGAGAGCGGAGGTGGGCCTGCTGGGCCGACCGGGCAGAGCGCCGCGCAGTTGTCGAACGCACCCGGTGTGTGTCCGGCCAGGTCATTTGAGGACCCGGAAATGAGGGGCGACTTGCCGCAAGGCAAGCTCGGGTCAAGTGACTGCGAGGGAGCTCATGGAGCCTCGGAGTTAGACGATGCCACGAAGCCGGCAAATGCCTATCAAGCAGGGAACGGCAACGTCAGTGTTTGCTCGAGCAGGAACGGGCAAATGGCTCTAAGCGAGGCGAAGTGCCAGGAGGCAGGTGCGCGTCTTTCATGTTGAAAGTCGGTACGTGGAACATTACGTTGCGTGCTGCAGGTCGCCAAATCAAGCGTAGCGAGACCGGCCGCATTGGTATGGTTAGACGGGGCAAGTGCTATGCTCCTTACGCAGCACGCGGTTCGTACCGGCACGCCAGAGAGAGCGGTCTCTGAGGTGCATCGTGTGGTCAGGTATATGGACCCATCAAGGGCCGGGACGTGTTTGATCCCGGAGGGCACCAGCTGTTGATGTTCTTACCCCGCTGTGGCACCAGCATAGTGGCCATTAGGCGTTCATCGTGTAGAGACGCGTGGTGGCTCGAATGCACACAGGGACGCACGGTGCGACCAAGGAGGCTTACGTGGCCGCTTTCGGACCCCATATCAGTGCTACTGAACGCTCCAGTTGCGATTGTCGGTGTGTGTGTGTGCTTGTTCGCGGGCAGGCCGCGGTTGTGCATGCAAGTGAACTGGGTACATGGACTCCGTGTTACGGTGCACGTCAGGCATGCCACTGTATGTATTTGAGTGTGCAATTTACTCACGTTGTGTTGGTTCCCGTGCATTTTGCTTTTGGTTTTGTTGGTGCCAGTGCTCGTGTAGCTGTGGTATGTTACCCATAGGGTAGTTTTGTGACCCGTACCGATCCCTTCTTTGTTGTAATTCTAAATGTGGCATTTGAGCCCTTTGTAGAATCTTGGGAAGGGCGTGTAAGGGATCGGTAGTGTACGCGGGGTCTTCGGGACCGGTTTTTCTCCCTCACGACCCCGCCAGCTACCGTATTCAATGGACGCCACCGGCGTGAGGGGGGCGGCCGGGGCGCTCAAAGCGAAGCGTCTCTTTTCTCGGAACGCGCCCGCTCGCGAATGCGCCGGGAAGTACGGGTGTCCCCCGCCCCGCGATACCGATTCGCGCACGTGCTGCCACGAATGTGTATTTGTGTTTGTTTTTATTTTTATTCTGTGGTCTAGAGAATGTTCTACCCCGCACGTGCTGGCACAACTGTGCTTTTGTGTTTGTTTTTACTTGTATTTTGTGGTGGAGAGGGTGCTTCACCTTAGGGAAGCTAGAGGGCTGGCCAGGCTCTCAATAAACCAATCATGTGAAGATTGTAACATTATTGGAAGCCACCAAATGTATGACGGGCCTTTAGGGCTTTAAAACCGGGCCCCAGAGCCAGAATAAGGGTTCTGCGCTAAGGTGAGATGCTATGCATCTTCGGCTATGCCGAGTAGGGGTCTCCCCTAGTGTTAGCCAGTTCCACCTTTTTGTTGTTTTGTATCTTTTTGCCCTTTAATTTGTCTCGAGTGCCTTAACTTGTATATGCTGTAAATATGTGTGTATAAAACCTCAAGTATTCCCTTTATCCCTGCGTCTCAACTCATCCTAAGACCGTCTTTGACGGGGCACCCCTGGTGCGCAGAGCTTCAGTCTTCAGTTCTACAAACCCACTCTGGCGGGGCACCTCTGGTGCGAGGAAGGAAGATAGAGAACCTGAACTTTACTAGGGGTGTGACGTGTTTTCAACTCGTCTGCAATTACTCCCCCGTACCTGTGAAAACAATATGAGGCCTTCACCTCGCTGTTTGTTGTAGGCTTTTCTTTATTTCATCCATGTCGGCTTTGAAGCCAACCCATTTCCGCACTGCCTTTTCCGTGGGTGGCCTTACATGTTTCTTTGCTAGTTGTTGCATTTGGGGTAAAGATTTTTTTCCGGAACCGTGGTGAAAGCCCACACGCATGGTGTCACAGATTCATGAAGCTACATGAGCTCTTCACACTGTCAGTCCTGCCTGTACAGAGGCTACCGGTGGCTGCACTGCCTACTATCGTGCTTCTTCACTTGGCTGTGGTGCGGGAACCTGTTCTGGAGGGGCATGCGGCTGACAAAAGGCCTCACCCATTTCGCAGGACTTTCCCTACAGTTCAGTAAAGATTTTCTTGGATTCAGTGGCCTGGGCCTTCTTGGTAGCCCAGTTGCCAGAGTTAGTGCACGCATCTTCGCGGGCCGCCGCTAGTTTCCGCAGGGAAAAAGGCACCTGAGCTTCCTTGCTTGACAAGTTCGCGGGCCGACAGCGCGCCTCACAATGTGGTGACGCATGGGCACATAGTGCGCGGGCGGCGGGTGAACGGACCGTCGTGTGAATCGGCCTTTAACGTGCACTGACATCGCACAGTACACGGACCTCTAGAATTTCACCCCGATTCAAATTCGACAACCTGCGTCTTTCGGTTCAGCAGCCGAGCACCAACCATTATGCCACAGCGGCCGCTGTATGGAAGCACAGGATCCTGAACTAGCCAGAAAAAAGCGTTCTACGCGAGATGATATTTCGGTGGCTCCTGTGCCTGCGTTTATGTAGTGTAATTTATCGAAGAAACTTTCTAAAGCCTCGTGTACGGGGATATGTGCTTTCCAAAATTCTTGACAGCTGCCGCGTGGCAGATTGTGTCAAGAAGTCAGTCTTCTCTGGTCTAGAGGATCTTTGTGCTTTCAGTGCACAGACGCCATCTCGCCGATTTGAAGCCAGTGCTGAAGGAAGGAAGAAATAAAACTCATGCAGGCATGGCTCTTTGAGCAGTTGTTTACTCGAGCGCGTATTTGTGTGTGTAATTACTTTATAATGGACTAGACTAGACAGGCGTCAGCGAATGTGATCCAGTCAGAAGACGATGAAGACAAGTATAAGCTGGAGCAACGCTCCATGGGATCACACGCTTACCAAACCCTGGCCAATCTCCCACCGCGGGTATGTGCCATCGTTTTGGAAGCAACAACAGCAACACAGAGCTTACGGCTCAGCATTTCAGCGAGGAATCCTAGGGACTGAACCCCGAGGAGGACAAGGATCAGGACCCACCGACCCTTCCCCGTCATATCCACACGACTCTCCCGCTTAGCTCTCGGTCCCCTCTACCACTCCTGGTTTTTTCAATGAAGCTGCTTTCCCGCTGCCCAGCCTTTACCATGTTGTTCAACAGTCCTCCCCAGTGAACTATATTGTAGAGCCCGTCGCGTCTTCGGACCATCATCGCAACGATCACGAAGGAGGATGAGGAAGAGCGAGAGGTAAGGTTGGGAGGTTAACCAGTAGATAAAATGTTTCCTACCCTGTACTGGGGGAAAGGAATTAGCGGATATGTAAAGGTGAGGGAGAAAAGTGAGAGATAGAAAAAGCAAAAGGCGAAAAGGCTTAGGCAAAGCCTGTCGTGCAGGCCCGACCGTCTTAAGAGCCGCAGGAGGCAGGCCCTCACCACCGATGATCTCCGCGGCCAGTGTCCCAAGAGCATTTAACTCCGTTAGCGGACGTGAATCGATGTGTTTCAGTGCTCGGCATAGAGAATGTATTGCAGAACTGTACGCTGGGCATTCACAAAGAGTGTGAGATATGGTCTCATCGCGGCCACAAATGTCACATGCCGGGTTATCAGCCATGCTGATAATATATAGTATATTGAGTAGCGGTTTGCGAATGCGACACCAAGCCACAGGTGACACAGCAGAATTGCCTCACATCGTGGTAGGCCGGATGAA
This sequence comes from Amblyomma mixtum, assembly GCF_055824585.1. Classification (NCBI taxonomy): domain Eukaryota; kingdom Metazoa; phylum Arthropoda; class Arachnida; order Ixodida; family Ixodidae; genus Amblyomma; species Amblyomma mixtum. The sequence continues at coordinate 90,569,456 of NC_143020.1, forward strand.
AGCCGTGGCTTGAGGTCAGGGTCCAGGGATAATGGACGCGGGTTGAAAACTGGCCGGAAATCCACAAGGCAAGCGTCATCTCTCGCGCTAGTGTTCGAAGCCTAACCGGTGCGTCGGCTCTCGATATGGGGATGGACACAAAATCGCGCTCGTTGTGAGCAGTTCGCGCGTCCTGGTCCGTGTGGTGGTTGCCTGCAGATGCCGCTGTGTCTTGGCAGCCATTGGTAGACAACATCGTGTCCTTTGCTGATGACGGTGTGGTGTAGCTCTCGGATTTCAGCGGACAGTTCTTCATGGGACCCATGGCGAACAGTAAGGCTTGGATGGCTGCTTTTGAATCAGTGAAAACAAACTATTGCTACTTATATGCTCAATGGCGATACGGATAGGGGTAAGTTCTGCACCAGTCGATGAAGCCTGGTAGATGTTTTCACTTCCTACTGGTGCAGAATTTACCGCTATTCGTGTCGCCATTGATCATATTAGTGAAGCCTCGTAGATGTTTTAACTTTATAAACTGGGCTGAAGAAACTTTACTGTTCCGCCTCTGGCTTGGTGTAGCTTTCACCAACAACTTATCTTTCTTGATCGGAATGGCTAATACCACTGCATGTGCCATCTGCGGGTATAACGAGACTATATCCCACATTATTTGTGGCTTCCCCGCCTACAGTGTCTAAAGGCAGTCTCTCAGCCGTGCGCTAGAGCGTCTGGATACACGCCCACCGATGTAAATGAAGATTCTCGGCCACTGGCCGCGGCGATCGTCGGCGGTGAAGGCCTCCAAGGCACTGCTCTACTTCTTGCGAACTTGTGGCCTGCATGATCTATGACTTCAACGAACGCTGACTTTTCATAGTGACTTCAATTTTCTGTTACTCTCTGTTCTCTTTCATTTTTATCCCCTCACCCCCCTTCCCCCCATGTAGGGTAGCAAACCGAATAATATTCCAGTCTACCTCCATGCCTTTCCTCTTCTACCTCCTCCTCCTTAACTGTGGTCCTTACACGGATGACCACGGAGCTCGAGGAAATGGAGGGGTCACTGAGCCACCGGCGCATACGTGCAGTCGGTGCCCGTGCTTCTCATGCAAATATTCAAGGGTTGTCTGTTTTGATGTTTTCGGCCATAAATCAGCCTCGTGGTCGCGGAACTGTACTCGTTGAGCGCCTAAAACCATACTATGACCCGCTAGCTCTTTCGGCCCCGTAAGTCGTGAAGATTGCCTCTTTTTCGGTGAGGACGAGTTGTAATCGACTAGACCGGCGTCAGAGAACGCGGCCCAGACAGAAGGCGACGAAAACAAGTTGAAGCTGGAAGAACGGCTCACAGAGAGCTTACGGCTCAGCGTTCCAGCAAGGAAGCCTTGGGACTGAACACCGCATCACAATTTATTTACTTAAGTACCTGCACTAGCCCATGGGGGAGTACATTAGAAGGCTGCTACAGAAGTGTTTTTGTGTCTTCGCGCCAGCGAAGCCTTCCTTTGAAAGCAGAACTGGCCGAGTCGGCCACCGACAATCATCGTTCACTGTAGCATAATTACGAAATGTGCATTTCTCATTAAAAGAAAAAAAATTCGACTGAAGAGGCGTGCGTTCCATCAGTCAAGCGTGCATAAAATCTGACGTACAGTAGTCAGGAAAAGTGTCGAGACCATAAAAACAATCCCAAAACTATTTGCCAGCGCTATCAGACACTGTCCCTGTAGTCTATCAGGCGCTGTCCCTGTAGTCGACGTAAGTGCAGTAAGCCCCCCTCCCCTTAATGTGCTGGCCTGTTCGTCGACACGTTCCCGTTAGACACAGATTCTTCAGAAAATAAGCCGCCTGGGGCCGGTGCTCACTTCGGTAGCGGCAGGCTGCCTACATCAGCAGTTAGCAAAGGCGAGCTGATTAGTCAGGCTCTACCGCAAGTTGCTGAAGTAGCACCTCTTTGGGCGTAGGTTCTGCATGCTTTCTAAAGCAACCCATGGTTTCCGCTTGACTGGAGTTATTCCCAAGTTGCATTGCTACTCAGTAAAGATAAATTTGACAGTTTGTCGTGCACAGCTTTTGACTTCTGTGAAACGCGAGGCCTGTGAACAAATTAACTAGTGTCGTTGAACTCAGTTTGCAATGTGGCACACAGCGTGAACATATTACGCCATACCGGCCTTTCAGGGACTGGTCGCGCAGAACCACCAGCAGGATATGCGTACAAAAGCGTCTCCTGCAGCGAATTGCCATAGAAGTTTCCTGATCAAACAGCTCGCGCGCACGCTGACCTGCTCGCCCACAAAGCCTACCACAGCTGAAGTGAGTGGCGGTTCCTTGTGGCTTAATTCTCAAAATAGCCTCACGTGAGAGAAACGCATGTGCGAACAGGCCAGCATATTATGGAGGGTGCACTGTGCGCTTATCTGGACTGCATGCCCGCTCTATCAGAGTCTGCTGTCAGGGATACGGGCAGCGTTCTTGTGGTCTGCCCATTTTACCTGAGGCCTGTACATGCGTCATACATATAGGCGGCTAAGTACTCCAACGGCGCAGGGCTTCGACTAGCTTTCTGTTCCGCTAGAATTACTCCCGGCACCTGCGAAGAAAATATTAGAGCTTCACTCCGTTGTTTGTTGCGTTTTATTTTATTTCCTTCACTATCTTTTCGTTCACTATACCATGCGCTGGCTTCTTCGTTGCGTTTCCTTGTTTTCCTGTCGAACCGAGGAGCAAGCGTACGCGTTTGACGTCACTGATCCTTGATGGCATATAAGCGCATATCACAGTGCGCCCTCTGTAGAGGCTCCCGGAGGCTGCAGTTCCCACTCTCGTACTTCTTCGCTGGCTCTAGTACACGAGAACCTGTTCTAGAGCGGCATGTGAGCTGGCGTGGGGTCTCCTCCTGTTGCGTTTCCACGTGTCTCTTAAAGGGGCTGCGAAACACTGCTTGGGGGGATACCGGCTATACTTCAGGTGGATTCTTTATGTCACACAGATGCTGACTTAAAAAGAATTACAGGACTCGATGCAGAGGAACGGGAGTTATTCAATGAAGAAATTTCAAAATACAAGCAAGCAAAACGCGGCCCTCAACTCGATTTTGGTGGGGCTTCCCACTCCTCTTTCGCTCTCCCGATGACGGCACTTGGCGCAACCAATCAAAACAGCCTGCCAGAGCACGTCGCGGAAGTTTGCACTCCACGGTTGCCTGCTCTCTGCAACTCGTTCTTGCTGAGACTGGCAGCGTCATATCCATGCCAGAGCCCCTGGTGGTGTATTTTTATTTTACTTGCTTTGCAGGGCTTTTATCTAAGACAACCAAGTTGTTTTTGTTGGTCTAATATAAGACGCAGACAGGTGACAAAATGTTTCTCTATTTATTCACAAAATCTGCTGTATAATTACTGTCTTTACAGTCATCAAGCTCGCGCCAGGTGATGTCATATCCGCTGCCGAAACCCGTCACTGTGTGGAGACACCATCAGAGCCATGAGTTTGTTTTTGGGAGGACAATTAAATATTAAAAAACGGAATATACGCGGTATTACCGACGCTAATAGCACCATTGTAACTTACTGTATGCGATCAACAGGCAAAACAGTCAACTAAGATAGTGTTTCTGGGCCCTTTTAAGGCTGCTTTTCTGGGAAACTCTCTTTCTGCAGTGACGACAAACAAATGAGCTAGACGTGCCACATAAAGTGTGCTGCTGTTTGCGGTGACGACTCAGCTTGGCAGCACTGCTTAAGTGGCATCTACAAACAGCGCACTGGTGTGGCTTCACCCCTAAGTGAACCAGCTGGTGGAGGAGGAGATGGTCTCGCCGTTTGAATTTCCGGCCGCATTGGTCGCCCTGGAGAAGCCGCTCGCGAGTGTGGGTCAGTGCATGCCTGCTTAAATGGCCTCTGTAAGGGAAAAGAGAACAGAATGAGGAGAAGTAGCACACTCAGCAAGACAGCCTCATAGCCGGCTCAGAGGAGGAAGAGTGAAATAACCGTTCCATAAACACATGACGCCGTTAACCTATACGTAGCAGCGTTTATATGGAGCGAAAGAAGCGTACTGCAGCCAGTTGGCACAGCGGCCACTGCCATAAGGCAGGATAATGAAGCTTTGATCAGCGCTTAAAAAATCGTCTTTTCTTTTACAATACATATCAGATAAAATTACAGAATAAGACACACATGTACTTGTGCTTAGAAATCGCCGAAATATGTCGGGCTCTCAAGTTCTTTGCCAAGCCACTCCACTTATCAGCAAAGGGGAACGCGAACATGCGAACCTCTCTTCACTGATTCGCTTCTATGCGCAGCGACGCTAGTGCTGAGTACTTTTTCGGGGGAAATTTGAAGCCTATTAGAAAACCGGTGAGTACCCGGCGGCACCGGGGATCGAACGCGAGGCGGATGCTTACCACAAGGCCACCGCTTCGGTCAAGGAGATAACTCGGCTGGGCGACGTCTGTTAAAGGCTTGCCGTGCACGGTCAAAATGAAGTGATTAAGATAGAGAATCCCGCCCGTCTGAAGACGGCCAAAATAAGCCCAGTTGTGTGTTGCCACCGTTTACTCCAGCTCCGGTCAGACGAAGCAACAGCTTATCAAGGTCGCCGCACACATACATGAACAATCGCTTTATCCGTACCCACTACCACGCCCCACGTGTCCTTCGTTCGATGAATTCACTCCTCGCCTTCAGCGTCCGCGTCGTGAACGGCAGCGCGGGCCCCGAACCCGACACCTCTGATGCCGATCGAGGTCTCGGGTGGACCCGCATGGAAGCCCTCGTTGACGTGGCTCATGTTGTGGTGCTCCTCAGGCGACTTCCAGGATGAAGACGTGGCCGTGGCGGCCTGAGTACCATGGTCCTGCGAACACATCGCCGGCGGCGCGCCGCGGTGCGCCGACGGCTTGGTCAGGCTCACGGGCGTCGCGTAGTACGTCTCTTTCACCGCCGTTAGCGTCATGTAGCTCAGGTCCTCGATGGGGTCGGCGCCGGGACTCCCAAGCACCTTGATCTCCGGTACGTCCAGGTCGTGCTTGTCCAGGCACTGTGTGGTCGAGCCGGACCAACCGCGCCCATCGTCGTCGCAGTCCTTGTAGTTGAGCACCGGGCTCAGGTAGCCGTGCTTGATGATGGAGTTGGCGTTCATCATGCCGTAGTCCTTGGCGTTCGAGCAGAAGCGCTTGAACCCCTCGCACAGTCCGATGAGCGTGATACTGATGCCCACGAAGAGCACGATGCCTAGGATGATTCTCAAGATCATAGCCGCGGCTGCTTACGCAGTAGCTCGATGGTTAACAGGAGGAATGGTGTACCTTATGTGGCAACGGTAGAACGGATTCGCTTCCGTGCGCAGTTGCACTAGTGGTGCCCCTATGTGTAGCACCCGGGCACCACTTCATCACTTGCGTTTCTGTTTGCGACTTCCGGTTTCTTGTGGGATCTCACCATTAGTGCTGGTCGATGCGTCTCAGTAACATTGCGAACCGTCGCAGCCGTATAAACACAGGTCCAATCGCTTGTTCTATTTGAAGAAAAACGATAGGTATTACAGCTTCGCCGTGGAATGGGATTACGCGCAATCAGATTTAACAGCGCGTTTTCCTCTGGAACGAACAGATGACTAAGTCATCGGACGCCTCCACTTGCTTAGACAATCGAAATCCTTGAAAACGCTTGGTACTCTTGGTTTATTTGTATGTAGCCTGTGCCAAAGAGCGCCAAAGATCGGTTGATGTTCGTAAAACGCATTGCACAGTGAAAACACAGCTTACTTGTTATCGGTTGAGTAAGGGCAGAAGGAGCATCGATGCCTTCGTCGCTGCCTATGCCGATGCTAATAAAATAAATGTCACACATCTATATCGTTCCCATCACGGATGAAGGATATCAAACAAGAAAAGAAGTTATCATTGATCTATAATTTGCAATGCCTGCTTCCTTAAACTACTCAAGGCACTTAATAGTGCTTATGTCATCTAAAAGCGTTTTTTTATTTTATTTTGTTTTATTTTTGCCTGCCTTTATAATGACACGCACATGCTTGTAAGCTACGCTTGTAGCGCTACGCATATTCTATGTTGACCATTGTTCGCAAGGAAGCAAAGCTGTTTTGTAGCCTATGGATAGTATGCACACCCCGCAATCTGAATGTTTCGGTCTCAATTCCGCGCACCTTTTAAGAAGTTTTATATATCTTTGATCCCACAACAGCACGCCACATATCAGCCCCATGTAACAGGACCCGGAGGATGGCCAGAAGTTAGAGCTTCCGAGACGTGCCGCTGTATTTCGTGCCTGAAATGCCGCGCAAGAAATGATCGTGGTTCTGGTGGACAGGACAGCAGAGACAGCTGACGGGCGACCTCCTAGCAGACAAACTGCTTGATTTTGGCGGAACGGCGATTTTGATGTCCATGACGAATCAAAACATGCCGCTTGCGTAGCTTGTCAAAGCTCTGCAAAGTTCGTAGTCCTTCGCAATGGCAGTCGGACTGTTTCCAATGACCATGTTGAAGGAGCTGTCACTGACGCCCTTCAAGACGTGCCGAATCATCTTCCTTCGCCATCGTTAGGTTGATGCGCTTCTATAAGTCCACGACGTCCTCGATGCAGCTTTTGAAACTTTCTCCTGCCTGCATGCTGCGATCTCGAGCGTGGACGCAGCGCAGCACGAAGTTTGCAAACGGCAGGACGGCCGGATACTCCAGTAAAGGTGGTCTTGAAGGCAGGCCATGTGGTGATGCCAGAATCGCGGTTCAAAGAGGACGTTTTTTCCAACATCAGTTAAGTAGAATATTACAGGCTTAAGCCTGAGAGCATCATCTCAGTTGTTTTGCCGGATCCTCCATTCGGACGCTGATAGCCTGTCCTAGACATCTTGGCCGTAGCTGACACTGAAGATAGTGGAATCTCACTGACGTAAGGCGTAAGAACAGGCGACAGGCGGATGCGCGGCCTGGGTGCTGCTGACTTGTCACCGCCACGGGAACGGACACCGAGCGACTGCGGAGTTCCAGGGCGGTGTCGGAGGTGCGGATCGTGGCACCTCCACCAAGTGAATAGTGGATTCTTGGTGGGTCAAGGCGACCAACGAAGGCAGCAGTCAGGTAGCCCCTTAAGAATCCAGCCAGCCGCAGTAGCAGGTTAAGCTAGAGACTCGCGCTCTAGCCACCAGCGATGACGATGAGGCGCGAGATTGCTGAGTTGTCCCCATGCTTCTTCTTACAATGAGCAGTTTTAAGCGGTATCCTGATAGTTTGGAACATCTAAATGGCCAGCCTTCTTGTTCGCATAGACGTTTTCAAATAGTCATTAAAAATATATATCGGCAGATAAAAGACCAAACATTGAGGAGTTTTTTTTTTAGATTCCACCTTGGAGCGCTCAGGCGTTACAGCGGGGGACGGGATTTTGATGATGCAATAGATAACATAAGACCACACAAACTGTTCATACCTTGATAGAATTTTTATCTGGAAATGACAAACACGACTGTGAAAAATTGGACACTGCAGATAAGACAAAGCATCTCGACCATCTGCTGTTCTTTTTTCTAGTATACGTGTGCACTTTTTGTAGTAACATGATAGAGGAAAGATTAAAATTATGAAGAGAGAAAAGAGGCAGTGGCGACAACTATTGCGCGCCTTTTGTCGTGCATGTGCCGCCTGGGATCGTTGGCCATTAAGAGTGCATGCAGGCTGTGATGGAAGAGCAGTCGAATATTCGTCGTCCGTTCGATCTACTTACTCGCGGGAGTTTGCCCTCCGAGAATGGAACCCCTTCAACCGCTTCACCCACGTTGTTCCCCTGCGAGACATGCGGCGACCTGTTCCCTAGAAAAGAGGTTTTGGATGAGCACCGGCTGAGCAAGCATCCGCAGATGCAGCAACGAAGGCACCGCTGCTCCTTGTGCCGTTACTCCACCAATAGCACGTAAGCCGAGGTTTGACACTGCATTGTACTTTGCTATCAATTCTTCGTTTAGGACGCGAAAAATAGTGGCGTTAGACTTAAGCGAACGTCAACCCATATTTGGCGCACTTTGAGACTCGGCTACATATAAAGAAAATTGCCAGGACACTTTGCCAACTGAAGTGTTGAGAGGGGAAAGCCGAGAAAACTATTTCGTGACGGCTTCCGGTGGATGTAACATCAAACCCTTCCCGTGGCTTTATATATACCCAAGTTATAAATATTTCGGTGATCTTAGTGTTAGTTACGCTTAATTACACTGTAGTGTAGGACGTCTTCGAAGGCGCTGCGTCGCGAACGGCTAGCGGTACGTCTCGGTTCAGTCCCCAGGAAGCGATCAGTCCCAGCGGCAGCGATCAGCGCACACGCACGAGCATCGGCGCCGCTCTCTTCTTCCTCTTCTTCCTTACGACAGCCGCCCAAAGTTCGGGAGCCGAAGGCCTGTCTTACAACACATTTTTCTATCTAATTTGAAACAAATCTGACGTTTTTTTCGACAATTACGTGACAATTTTCACTATTCCCTGATGACTTCCGGTGGATGTGGCGTCGAATTGTTCCCCTGACTGTATTGACGTCCGTGTTTTTCGACGCAATTTCGACATTTTTGTCTTTAATTAATGAACTAATTACAGTACAGTCATCAAACATTGCTTCTAGGTTCATATTTTCCTCTTCTATCTGATGTATGCATTAGTTGTCTTCTATCTTTTTTACTTCCTGAGTTAAATGCCTGTGACATGCTTTGCTAACGAACGGACGATAGTATGAGCCGTTAGAGGTTTTCGCCTTAATACGCCCGCAACACCGAGTGTTTTCAAGCATTTCGCTTCTCTAAGCAAAGGGAAGAGAGTGCGATAACTTCGTGCTCACTTCGTTCAAGAATCAGATGCGCTGTTAAATCTGATTGCATGTCTCCGCATTCCATGGCGAAACAGTCATATACTTTCGTCTTCATTCAAAAGGAATGTTATTCAAGCAGCGCTTTTATGGCAGCGACGGTTCACATCGTGGCGCAGTCTTATCGACTTGCACTAATAAGGTGGTTCGAGAAGACACCGTAAATCGCAGACAGAAAAGCAAGTGGTTAAGCAGCGCCCGTTGGCTACGCATGGAAGCGAAGTGGCGAATAGTGTGTTCACTTGTTGGCGTTGCCCGGCGGTGCGATGTGCACTGATTGGCAGTGAACTTGAGTGCGCGACGTTTATCGACGATTTCTAAGTACCAGTACATGTGTGCACCATATTTTGTCATTTTACCTTATACGTAATTTAAAAGCAAAGAAATGCGTCTGACAGCGCTGATCAAAGATTCATCGTGTTGCTGCGTGGCAGACGCTTCTGCACCATCTGGCTGCGATACGCTTCTTTCGTAGCCATGTAAGCGTTAATACAAGTAAGTGAACAGCCTGTTGTGGTGTTTGTATGATGGAATGGGTATTTCAGTCTTCCTCCGCTCAGCCAGCGATGAGCTTGTCTTATTGAGTGCGCCACTTCGCCCCCTTTTGTTATCTTTGCCCTCACAGAGTCGATTTCAAGAGACACACACGGATCCACACTGGCGAGCGGCCTTTCGTTTGCGGCGTCTGCGGGAAGGCTTTCAAACGGCGAGGGGCTCTCGTCGCCCACAAGGTGGTCCACACAGGGGAGAAGCCGTACGAGTGCCCAGTCTGCAGTCGCCGTTTCAGCGATTCTGGCAGCCTCGGCCGCCACCGCAGAGATAAGCACCCTTCTAAAGACACGTCTAAGCCCTTTTGTTCTAGCTGCAAAAAAAGCTTTTCCCGGAAGGACACCCTTAAGAGACACCTGCAGACGCACCCGCAGGAGAGACCCCACACGAGCTCCCATGCCGCTCCGGAAGAGGTTTCCGCACCAGAGCCAAGCGAAGAAGTACGAGAGTGAGAACTGCAGCGTCCGGTAGCCTCCGCAGATGACGTCCTGTGATTGCACCGTGATTCCATCGAACAAACTGAACCCCAACGCCACAAGCGGCAATTCAGAAGCAGTGCTCAAGTGCGTTGGTTGCGAAGCCAACATGAACGAAATAATAAAAAGAACATGCAACAAAGGGCGGAGTGAAGCCCTGCTATTTTCTTCGCTGGTATGGGGAGTAATTGTAGACGATTAGAAAGCGTATCAAAGTCCTACGCCGTTGGAGCGCTCTGCCTACTGTATGTATGACGCATGGGTAGGCCTGAGGAAAAATGGGCAGACCACAAACACGGTGATGACGGCGCTGTGACCGAGCGTGCAAGGTGTGCAGATAAACGCACGGTGCGCCCATCATAATAGGCTGGCGTGTACGCAAGCGCATTTCCCTCGGGTGCGGCGTTTTCGAGAATTAAGCTGCAAGGAACCGCCTCTCACGTCCTCTGTGGCAAGCTTTGGTGGATAATAAGTTAGCGCGCGCGAGCCTTTTTATCAGTATACCTGTTGTACAAATCTCTAGCGCAGCACGCCTAAGTTACACGCATATCTTGCCTGTGTTTCTGCGTCACTAACCTGCGAGAGGCCGGTGCGGCGCAAAATGTTCGCGCTTGGAGCTACATCGCAAACTGAGAGCATCGACAAGACAGTTATTTCTCGGGCACAGGCCTCGATATTCACAGGAGACGACAGCTCTGCACGAGGCTCTGTCGAATATAGATTTCACTGAGTGGATTTTTTTGACGTTGGGATAACTACATTGAAACGCAAACCGCAGGTTGCTTTAGACGGCATGCAGAACCGACACGAAAATAAGTTCTACACTGTAAACTGTACACTGTACACTGCAGTGCTAGAAGGAGTAAAGTGCTACCGTTCTCTAGACAAGAGTTCATCTTTTAGTAAATGTTGAGCTCTCATGGGAATGAGCCTGACAATAATAGAAGTATTATATGCTCCTTTGCAGCTGACTTTATAGTACATTTCAGGAGGATGTGTCTGTTCTTTTTAAGTAGCTTTTACACCAAATGTTTGGAGCAGTTTGCTTTACTATAAGGTGTCATTTATGTTTCCCAGAGCAGTAAACATTACTTGGTGAAGAAGCCAATTTTGAAATGCAGTACTCCTGTGGAAGCCTCATTTAGACTTTTATTTATTTATTTATTTAAAATACCCCTAAGGGCCCTCGTGCGAGGGTATCACATAGGGAGGGGCGATACAAGCGTAAAAATATGGCACAGGCATTTGAAACAAGATACACGTAATAATGAATTAAAATTAGTAATCTACACAAATAACACAACAAAACGCATAATAAGATACTCAGTAAATGCCCATAATACAAGAAAAATACGAAATCTGTTAGTCCATGGTTTGCTTTAACGAATGCTGAAACGATTGTAGGTTAACCTCAGTAGCAATGTGTGATGGCAAGTTATTCCAATCTATTATAGTGCGAGGAATGAATGATTTTACGTAGAGCAATGAACGGCATGTGATGCGTTTTATTTTGTTATCCTGGTCGCGGCGAGGAAAGATTGCAGGGTGTGGCAAAAAGAAGTCGTCGTGGAGGGTGGGATGGTGATACAGTTTGTGAAGTAAGGTTAGGCGAGCGAAATGGCGTCGACATGATAGCGGTTCCAACTCGGCACGTTGTTGTTGTATTCAAGAATGAATGCGTCAGTGAAATTACAGTGACGAATTTCAAACAGTAGTTTTATTGTGTACAAAAAATTGGAGCCAAGTGTCCGGCAAGTTCCTTTCGATATTTGCAGAGAACCAACGCCTTGTCTCCCGTAGGAAAGAACCGTGTTTCCTTGACCCGCGCTCTCTTTGGTCATCTAATTTGGAACACCCAAACGAATGAAAACAGAGATGCCACTGTTGCAAGCATGCAAGGAGGGAGCCTTGAAAAACTTCGTTGTCAGTATGCAAGAATGTCATGCTATCGTTGGTTAGAAGGCACGACTACAAAGGAGGCTCCTTCTCAAAGAAATATTAAAAAAAGAAAGTAAGCGCGCATAAGCAATTATGTCTGATAGATTGGTGTATGAGGAGCTAAAAGTCTAATCTAAGTCAAATTTACACAAGGAATTCAGAGGACATTTGTCTATAAGGTAGGCATTGTTGAAGTTTAAACATTTTTCAGGGCAAAACATTAGCTATAGTAGTGCATAGTAGCTGGTACACTAGTTAGTACATATCTGAACCCTGTCTGATGACAGAGGCGGAACGGAGTTTTCAGAGTACCACAAGTTGCACCGAAAGCCGCTTTCGTAACCGTTAATGCAATACGGCGGAAGGAAATCCACGTCGGTCGAGAACCTTTTCCCTACAACGCATAAAACTTCAAAAATAAAATGGTCTCGCCGGGGCGTTTGCGCATTCGCACTGCCTTCGGTTGCTGGCCTGTACTGAGAGGATCATTGCGGGAAGTTTTTTTTCACTGGTAAGAAGGTTCCTCACGCGTTCCAGATACCAGATCAAAAGTCCTTCTTGAAATCGGAGTATGCAAAAAAAAAAAATACAGCGCTCTCCACGGACGCAACGCACTCACGCTTTGCACACACGAAGCTTGCACGCAATTTCCTTGCTGGAAGGCGCCGTAGCCGCGCATTGTGAGGGCGCCGTCATTCTGTGTACAGGTGAAAAGCACGGCAAGGGCGATTAGCGTAGAAGTGGAAGCGGTAAATAGAAAGTAACCTGTAAATAGAAAGCTAGCACCGTGCTCCACCACCTCCCTCCCACACAAACCTGTATTCTGTGCTCCTTTGCCGTCACCTTATTAGAGAGGGTTGAAAAGAAAACATTCTACACAAGTGTGTCTGTTTGGGGGAAGTATTCAAGTTAGAAGGAAAGCTAGCCAAAAAATAAAAAAACGAAATAAATGACAAACACTACGGGATACGTTGACAGGATGGCGGCTCCCTGCTCGCCCACTTCAGAATAAATACATGTCACCGCTGGATTCCTCGACGTGATTGCTCGCCCAAATGGTAGCGGTTCGCTTTTATTTCGCACAGTTCGCCCACGCACAGAGGAATAAGCAATAACTAACGGCTGTTTTTCAGATAATTTGGTAATTTTCAACCTCTTCGGCCTAACTAAATGCCGTGCGTTTACCTCAGGACGTGCTACGTCCGCCGCTTAAAAGCGGGGGTGGCGCTCGTCAACAGTCTAAAGGTTAAGTTATTTGTAAACATAAATACCCCCGAAAGCACAAGAATTGACAGCCGTAGCTCAGCGGTAGAGCACCGGACGCGTAATTCGGAGGTCGTGGGTTCGGATCCCACCGGCGGCATGTGGTTCTTTTTTCTTCTGCTTTTCTAATGAACCAGCTTTAAGCGATAACATATGAAGTAATATTCTAAATCGAACAACAGCAGAAAATTAAAAATGTAATTAAAAATCCCTCGTGTCCCTTGGTTTCTGTGGCTCTTGGCTTCTCTCATATTTATAACGAGCCCCTCATCCCCCCTCTCTTGTTTGCTTGTGTGTTTACTAAAGTCACTCGCAAGAACGACGCCCGGTGAAGCAGCAGTTGTCTAGCTTTCAGTCTCTTGTTACATTTTCATCAATTTCCAATTTCTCTTCTTGGAACGAAAAAAGGCACGCAATGCACGCAACCTAGCTATCAGTAATTACGGATGAAAATTTCTTCAACACAGCAATGATGTGCTTTCGCGTCTTGTCACTAGATGGCGCTACCGTTTACGCGTGCCAGTTGAGTTTCCCCTTCGAGTGGAGATGTGAGGAAACATTTGATGATGAAATCGGATTTCTTGATGGATTGATGGTTCGGACTCGCAAACAAGCGCATTACTCGACGGCGGGACAAGAATGTTAACTATTTATTAACACATGAGTCAACAAGAAGAAACAAGCAAGGAGAAAAGTATTTACAACATGACTGAACCGTTGATTACACGAAATCAGTACTCTTAACCAAGAGCGTTCCGTTTTTTAAGCCTTTTGTCTCCGCCCTTGTTAGGGAAAGAAACCAATAGTAAAACAGGCGACACTTCTCACCAATCAATGCCCAAGAAAAGGGACAATACAGTTTCCGTCAGCCAATCAAAAACTGGGGAGAGGGTGCAGCCAGTCAAACACATGGGAAAGGAGAGGTTCCGAGGACGCACACAATCAGCACCGAACTCGCTGCGTTCCGAACCTCTGCCCTCCCCCTCGCTTCCCCTCCGCGCACGTGCACACGGGACACACGCTTACCAGGGGAACAATCAGGGAAGGTTCCTTATGTAAAAAAAAAGGAAAGCTGTCGCTGAGGGCTCCAGCGTTCAGTGGCAACCACAGCCAAACCATGGGCCCCCTCCGAGCATCGGGCGCTCACAGACCCATCGGCGCCGCATCGCGCACCGATCGTCCACCGTACACCCCGCGTCCCCACAGCAATCCGCAGGGAAGCGAGGAGGCTAAAAAAAATTGGCAGAGGCTTAGCTTGATTAAGCCCGGATATTGCGAAAGCAATGTCAGCTGCTTTCTCTTTCTGTTTCGCAGTAGACGGTGCTACGACTCAACTTGAGACCCGCGATGATCATGGTGGCAGATTCAGCAGCGGAAATTTCGAAAGGTCGTTTGACCCCAAGAAGACCCCACCAAAAAAAGGATGACTAGCTGGGAAGTGGCCGATGGAGCTCTTCCCACGCTCGGCTCGGTTCCAACGACCTTCCCTTTGATACCCCGCAAGACGCGACCGTCGATGGACAGACGGCAGGGAAGAAGGGATTCACCGCGTCTGAGAGGAACTGGAACGAATCGGAGGAAGCCGGCGCAGATGCGGCCGCGGCGCCAGCATGCCTACGCCACACCAGTGTTCGTTATACACGTGCTGCTTGCAGTGATGTTGCACCGCAGTACGAAGGAGTTGCGGACTTGCGTTTCCTCCTCGCCAGTTCCCACGCGTGGACTCTACAACAGGTGTCTTCGAATGCTGTGCTCTGCCGATCTGTGCGTCGTGTCGAATTGGCTACCGCCTGGGGAAAGGGCGGAGCCTCAGGGTAATTAACCAGCACCCTAAGTGAGAACGAACGCTCTGGGCCTTCTCAAAAAGGCTCATCCAGACGCTGGACGCTATGAACTCTTCATTTTTCACTCTTTGCTCTTTTCTTCATTATGTAAATAAGTGTCTTAATAAGTGCCATTAAACGTGCTTCTTTTTCGTGTCCCCAACCTTCGAAGCTTCAGATTGTTCGTCATCCTGGACGAGCCCCAGGGAGACGCAACAACTGGCCACGCTACCCGACTTCTGACAACTGGTGGCAGAGGTGGGATGCTGCTACACGACCCGTAATAACGGCAAGACTGCATACAGTGGGAAACCTCCACCGTGACTACCGCCGCTCTACACGGACGGTACCCAGATCAAGAGATGTTGAACGCATTCGCCTGGCTGCATAATATGCACGCCGTTTAGCTAAACGTTGTTCCCGCACTTCATCCCCCTCTTCCGCACGCCGCCGCTTCTTAGCTGCAGCACATCGTTGCAGCTTCACCTTATACACATCATCCGACATATCGTGGAGGATCCGCAGGGACGACGGCGACGAGCCGAGTTGGGGGGCCGCTTTTCAACAGCTGGCATGACGTCACGTAGAGCGAGCGCCTCCCCCACGGCATCTGCGGCATGGAGGATTCGCTGGGACGATCGCGACGAGCCGAGTTGGGGCCCCGCTTTTCCACAGCTGGTATGACGTCACACATAGGTCACGCTAAAGGTCAATGGTGGATTCTCCGGGACGACGGCCAAGAGCGGAAACCTCGAGCAGTATTGCTTTCGCAATAAAAAACATCCACTGTCCACAAACTCTACGACCGCAGGCATTCAAAAACTGCACTGCGCAACGCTGCGCGCCGAAAGTATGTGTGGTGGGGAGGCAAATAGGAGACAGAACGAGCGTTCTGGCGACGATGCCGCCAGCGACAATAGAGCAGCCACCGACATGCATCGCGTCGTGCGTCCTCGTGCGTCCGCGGTGCGTCCGCGGTTCCATGAATTCGGTAAACCTTCAACCGGGGGCAGGTGCACATGTCAAAGTCTTGCTCCGTGCACTGTGCTGGCGGCTGGATGACACATGGGAAAGTTCAGCAAACTTCACAATGCCACTGAGGGCACGGCCAGCTAAAAGCGACTCCTCCTAAAGTCAACACGCTGCTCGGCCCGTTTCGGCCGAGATACCCGAAACGCAAGCCTCTTTACCCTCGGAGCGCCAAACACCCGTCTTCCCGGCAAGCGCGACGCAGTTTTGTGGGTCAAGCTACCGTGCCATCTCAAGCTGACGCTCACGAGCGCGTCTCTCTCGGCCGGCGTGGCTCCGTTCAGAATCACGTGACGCCCCCTCCGGTTCTCACTCCGGTTCTCACTGGGCCTCCGTCGATGCCCTCTCCCGGCGTCGGCGCGGCGTCGGCGTTTTTTTCTGTTCCGCCAGAATCCGACGATTTGCCAAAAACGTCCACTACGGCGGCAAGAAAACGCTCCGTTGCCGTCGACGGCGACGAATCGCCCGGAAAAACGCTCCATGCGGGCCATGCTTTACGCTAAGCTTATGTGGCGCCACAATCGCTAAGTTCGGTTTCGCGGAAATAACAAAAATGTTTTATAAACCCTAACTAAATGCTGAAATACACATTTCTTGCAGTCATAAGGCGCGTTCCCACTTGTCCAAAAATCCGGCGCGCGAAGCGGATTCGCGCGCCGCAAAAGCTAGGACCTGTTCTCATCTATCAACACCCGGGCGAGGTGCAACTGCGGCGCCGCTGCTGTTTCTCGCTTTTGCACACCACGTTGCCGCTCACGGCGTACACAGATACAGCGAGAAAAGAGCACAAATTTACGCTGTCTACGTACCACGAGCGTATGCATGCTTACGTACGCTAAACGCAGGCGCATTCCTACATTTAGTTCAGCGTATGGTAGCACAGACGCAAAAATAAACGCAGCCTATAGTGTCGCCATCTGGTTGTCAGGACGGGAACGATTACTGTCAACAAACCGACTCTCCTCTTTAGCCTAGCAGCGGCAGAATCGTCACTCTGAATAAAAATAAAGAACATTTATCACATCGGCTTTCTTATAGGCAAGGTGAGAGGAAGCGAAATACCGGTGCCCCATGTATGACCAGTGAGCTGACTGAAAAAGGCAGCAACAACGAAAATTCAGTCCGAACCGAGGGGTCCGGTTTTCAAGGGCGCCGCCATGTTTTCGCCGCGCGGTGGAAATAGGTCTGGACCTATTGGCTTCTGCCAGTGGCTTCTGCGATGTAGAGAGCATAAAATAAGGCGCTTTAAACCAGACCGATACAATTTTCAAATTATTGTGCAGACTAACAGTTTACTTCCACATCACTGCAGCGTAAAGAAGACGAGCACAAAGGAAGAAAACACTTACGACACGGACAAACGCTGCACTCACAACTGATTTTATTTCGCCAGCAATGGGAAATATAAAGATTCCGCCGCTAATGCGCGCGCAGGAAAGTACACATGCCATGAATAACAAAGATACATTATACATCAGATACATCTTATCGTGTGGCAGAGAAAAGATCACATTCCGCTTTGTACAAATGAATAGAGGTATCGCTTACACAAAAATCACCCTTTTTCTTTATATGGTACGCTTCTAGTAGTTCACGTGCAGTTTGATCTTTGCTTTTTCCTAGAATCTTTGCACCGTCAAAATGAGGCGAACAATCCTGGCAAGACCTGCAATGTTTTACTAAGTTAACATCTTCATCGTTCTCAAAATTCCTTTCATGCTCCCTCAATCGATCATTGACACATCTGCCAGACTGGCCGACATAGGCTTTTCCGCATGACGGTGGAATTTCATATACCACTCCTGACTGGCACTGTACATGGGGCTTGGTATGCTTTTTCCCGCATCCAGATTTTGTAGCCTCCTTACCGGAGATACGAGGGCACAGTTGGCCAAGCTTTTTCGGAGCCGAAAAAACGAGTGGCACTCCAAACCTATTCGCTACTTTTTTCAAGTTATGCGAGACTGCGTGCAGGTAGGGGGCAACTTCCGGACGCACAGTGCGCTCAACTTCCCTCGTCTTCGTGGACGTCGTGCTCTTCTTTACCTTTTTCAGGAGCGTTTCGGCAACAGCCGTCACGATCGACTGAGGGTAGCCCGAGTCCAATATTCGTGCCAATTGGCCGTCAAAGCTGGTCTGCATTTCATGTTCGCACGATTTATCTAGTGCAGATTCTAGGCATAAGTTCACAATGCTTCTCTTTATTATTTTAGAGTGTGCAGAATCATATGGTAAAAGTCGTTTTTGCACACGTGGAGAGTACCGCCAACACACGTTCAGGATTGTTCGCCTCATTTTGACGGTGCAAAGATTCTAGGAAAAAGCAAAGATCAAACTGCACGTGAACTACTAGAAGCGTACCATATAAAGAAAAAGGGTGATTTCTGTGTAAGCGATACCTCTATTCATTTGTACAAAGCGGAATGTGATCTTTTCTCTGCCACACGATAAGATGTATCTGATGTATAATGTATCTTTGTTATTCATGGCATGTGTACTTTCCTGCGCGCGCATTAGCGGCGGAATCTTTATATTTCCCATTGCTGGCGAAATAAAATCAGTTGTGAGTGCAGCGTTTGTCCGTGTCGTAAGTGTTTTCTTCCTTTGTACTCGTCTTCTTTACGCTGCAGTGATGTGGAAGCAAAGTAACCAACTTGCCCAGAAGCTTGTTTTACTAATAACAGTTTACTGCTTGCATTAAAGTTTGAGAAAATAATGTTTGTTCATGCTTTTGTATCGTGCAAGAAAGTGCGCGTTGGCGCCGTTCAAAACAATGCCAGCAACACTGGGCAACGCTCGAAGGCCCTCCAAATCTCTATAGCGTTCCGCGTTGCTCCATTAACTTGATAGACTATTGACTCGATGGCCACTCAAACTGCCCGTGTAGCAGCGCTCGATCGCCTTTGAGTCGATAGACTATCGCTTCGAGGGCCTTCGAAACGCCCGTGTGTAAGGGGTATTACTCTGTTCGGAAACTGACATTTTAACGCTGTTATACCTCACGGATAAACTCTTTGATGCCTTGTTTTCTTGTTCAGGAATTGATGTTTGTTCTCGCTGCTTTCGCTCGTAAATAGAGCAGTTCTGCAGCAGTCATTGATTGCATTCTGGTGGTCGCGATCACAAACGTTCCAGATTCTGGTGTATTAAAATGACGGAAGGGGCTCGCGGGTGTTCTGGTTGATAATTATTTATTTGGTCATGTGATGTGCCAGCACGAATTTTGATTTGCCTTGGTTGTTGTCGCATAGAATTAATTTCATCACTGCTTCATGTCTTTGATCTCTATACTAAGCCTGCTGTTGAAATTATTGGTATTCTTATAGTGTTTTATGGGTTACGGACCCATATGTATTCAGCGCTCCACGCTGTGGGGGATCGTCCCACACCCCCTCTATGCCATCACGCTCAGTGCCATTTCAGTGAAGAAATCGACAAGCGCTCCCTGGTACTTTTAGTTAGAACCATGAGACGCCTCACCGCCTAGCCCAAGACGCGTTCGGAGTGGGAAAAAGGCCTCGATCCCTTTGTGGGGACGTTACCAAAGTTTCGGACGGGTTTACCTCACCGCCGGTGGTGTTGCCAGGCCGACGGGGTGCATTCAGGAACTGTTCTAATGCGCGAGCATTACTTAGCTTGACGAGCTAAAACCCGTCGTAGAGAAATGAGAGAAATGAGGCACGCGAGAAATGAGGCACGCGAATGACGTCATCCCCCCTCCAGAATGCGTCACTGCCGCCCAGGAAAGAGAAAAAAAGTTCTCCTAGCACTGGGGTATGCGACTCTCCACCGCTGAGAAGGGCACGAGATCTCTCGCGATAATTGAACAGCAGGTTGGGGGAACCGCTCCTACCTCCTGGGGTCGCTCTACAATGCCCTCACAGTCGCATAACACAGCAGACCAAGCTGAGGGGCTTTAAGATCAAGTCGGGAGCGGTTGGCCCCTTCCACAAGACCCCCCCCCCCCCTCTACTCCGCATCCACTGGCAGAGATTCCACTGTCCCGCCTGGCTTGACGTGGGCATCACAAGTCAGGGATAGGGGTAGTTAGAGAAAGGCGATAATAGAGACTTCATTAGGAACGCGCGTTCCACGGCAGTGTTCATCGGCACGATGCGTGCTGATATCAGCTTAAGACCAGCCTCGATGATCGATGACATCAATACTTCACGAAGCACCGGAATCGACTTGACGTTCGAGAACATGCTACTCACATTGCACGAAGTAACGTACGCATCAATCTAGTACTCCGATCACAAAGGCATACTACTCTCGACCAACATTGACCCGTAGACATCACCGAAGCTCAGAGAACGACGAGGAATAAGTCCACACGTCGACGCGTAGTTTTACTTCCATGGGTCTAATTTGCGGCAATGTTGTCTGCGACTGAAACTAGTTATTTACGGACACCTGTAAAACGAAGTAAAAGCAAAAGCCAAGCCGCCACGTGACTGCCTGAAAAGCACTCCACGCGTCGGTTGACACCTCTTACTCACAGAGGTGAGTTCAAAATAAAGGCGGAAACAATTACATTTAACCCGGTTTAATAGGAAAATTGGCCGCACAGGGCAATAATTTGAGGTTTCTAAAAATGCTCTGAGCCTGTAGATCGAGTTCCGCTCGTAAAAATACGAGCTCAGAATCCTCTTCAGTGCACTTGTAAGCCTCCTTACGTGCCGAAATGCGAAAGCAATCTGCTAACAGGCACATGCGCAATCTGCTGGACCGGCGCCGTACATTGCTAGGCGGGACTTCAGTGGGTACCGCTTGACGGCGCTACGACTGCACGCCAAGCAAAGAGGAAATTTTCCGGAAACGGACGACATTTGTTACTCGTTTGGTTGGTGGTGGAAGTGGTGGTGAAAACTTTATTTAAAACTGGGGAGTTTGGGACACGTAGGTCCTTGGGCCGCCGCACGGCCGCACTGCACTCAAACGTTCATTCCCGGAGGCTCATGACGCTGGCAGCCCGGCCTGCGGCGATGGCTTGCTTGGCCGGGTCCTCGGAGCGCAGTAGGGTCTCCCATGCCTCCCAACTGGTAAGGTGCTCCGTTGCAACATCTGTAATTCACATACTCAAAATTGCTCATGGTGGCATAAGTACATATCTCGAAGATACGTTTTTAAGAACTCTGCATTGACTAGATGCGCCTTTATTCAGCTTCAAACGTCGAAGTGCCTCGGCGGAAACTTGCATAACCTAAAGTATATTGAGTATCATGCAGGAAAAATGAATGTGTCGTGGCGGAGTAGCAGCGTCCCCGTCTCAGACGCCGGCGCCTGGATATGATTATCACTTAGACCCCAGTACCTTTTCTTTTTAATTTAATTATCATACAAGTGCGGACACTCTTGCGGACAGCCTTTCCCTACAACACACGTCCACGCCACGCTTGAGCAAAGAAAGGCTTTCGCCTTAATAGAGATATGCTGATTAAACAGCTCGGGAGCGCTAACTTACTCGCTCGCCCACAAAGCCTGCAACCTCAAAAGTGAAGAGGTTCCTGGCGGCTCACTTCTCGAAAAAGCCATGAACGACGGAAATGCTCGGTAAACAGGCCACCTAAGGCGCTTATCCCCAATGGGCGCTTATCCCCACAACATGCACGCTCCATTAATGTTGGCTGTGAAGCAGATCTGGCACCGTTTCCGTGGTCAGTGCACTTTTCCTCACGCCTGTACATCCGTCATATGCTCAAGCGGCTGAGTGCTCCGACGGCGCAGGGCTTTGACTTGTTTTCAGCTCGTCTGCAATTGAATTCAAATCAAATCAAATTTATTTTCTAACAAGTGGGTGGTCGCCTGGTCTAAAAGCTGTACAAACAGCTTGACAAAGGCCCAGGAAACCAGTAGACAACATAGCAGGAGCAAACAGCAAATTCCAGAAGTGCATTAACATGACATCCAAAAGCGTTATACAATGCATACGTCACTGCATCACGATATGAAAACAAAACAAAATGATGATCAAGAATAAAATAAGTGGAAAACGCTCAACAAGGCAGACAGTTCTTAAATGCGAGTGTAATATTTAAAGTAAGAACATATGTATGGATAAATTATATTTGCACGAAGTAGGTTCTCAACTGCTTTGGACTAACTTCCAACAGTGTATTTATATTTGCTGAGAAAAACGGGAAGATTATTAGCCAAGGATTGCAATTTGTGTCTGTTCTGAAATGCGTCTGTTCTAATAAATTACTCCCCCGTACCTGTGAAAACAATACCAGGCCTTCCCCTCGCTGTTTGTCGTAGGCTTTTCTTTATTTCGTCCATGTCGGCTTTGAAACCAACGCATTGCCGCACTGCCTTTTTCGAGGGTGGCCGTATACATCTGCTTCTTTGCTAGTCGCTGCATTGGGGGTAGGGATTTTTTTCCGGAACCGTGGTGAAAGCCCACGCGCATGGTGTCACAGATTCGTGAAGCTACATAAGCTCATCTCACAGTCCGTCCAGTACAGAGGCTACCGGCGGCTCAACTTCCCACTGTCGTGCTTGTTCTCTTGCAGGTGCGTCTGACAAACACCTGCAGTTGCGTCTGCAGGCGTTTGTCAAGGCGGTCCTTCCTTCCACAATGAGGACAAATGACCTAGACTTGCCGCCGTGCCGAACTCTGCAGTGACGGGTCTGGCTCTAACCTCGGTTGAAACGTAGCCCGCAGTCGACGCACTTGAACGGCTCCTGCCCTGAGTGTACCTGCTGGTGGTCGAAGAGATGAGTCCGCTGTGTGGACCTATTACCGCATTCTTGGCACAGAAAAGCCCGCTTGCTCGTGTGCGTCCGTTTATGTCCGTTGAAATCGCCTGTGTGAGGGAAAAGAGAACAGAATGACGAGGTGTGGCACACTAAGCGAGACTGCCTGATAGCCGGGTCAGACGAGGGAAATAACCATTGCATTACACAAACGCCACATGCGGCCATTTAGTTGCATGTAGCAGCGTTTACAGGGCTGCGAAAGAAGCGCATTGCAGCCAGTTGGAACTGCGGCCACTTCGACGAGGGAGCATTAAAAGCTTTGATCGGCAATTTTGAAGCGAAAAGCTTCACTAGACTCGTCAACACCGCGCTTCGCGTGGGCCACCCCTGGGCACCGCCGTGGCGCGCCCTTTGCCTCCTCTCCACCGGTTTACCTTTCGCCGCTGCCGCGCGGTCTCCTCCACGGTCCCAAGAGAAGGTTCTTTCGCAAGGCGTTGCGATAACGCGTGAGCGGCGGCGGCGGCCGTAGAAGAGGCGCAGACATTCGCCATGCAAGGAAGAAAAGAAGACCCAGAAGTGAAAGCCAGGGAGTTGGTTCAAAATCTACACCGCTATCGTGGTGCTCCCAGTGCCTTGTGCGGGAACTGCGACAGCCATGACGTCAAACAAAGCATAAATGCAGCTTTTCGCTTGTGCATCCAGGCTTAACCAGAGCTAATCCACTGCGAATTTTTTCTTTGCATTATATCTGAGAGAAAAATAACCTAAGAAGACACAAGCATGTGTAGGTGCTCGGAAAAAGGAGAAATAGGTTGCCGGCGAAAGATCTTTGCCAGGAATTGGGAGTTGGCAGCGATAGAGAATGCGAAGATGTGAACACTGTAATCAAAGAATTTGCCTACTCGCGTCCATGCGCAGCGACTGTAATGGTGCCCCTCGGTGTCGCACCTGCAACTAAAGGCGCGTCTACACAACTTCCGCTTCTGGACTCAGCGATTTCTGATTTCACGTCGGATATTCCTACTCGAATGACTTGATGCCTCCGCAACGGCCGTCGCATCCGTTTAAACACTGCGTCGAACACTTCTTCCTTCTGAAGAAGGTCATAAGGCACTAAAGCTTCCCCATACGGTGCGGCGACCTGCAATCTGTTGTAATTGCGCATTTGCCTCTTGGATGAACAGCAGACTAAGTTATTGCACTCCCTTTTTTATTGCGAAAGCAATACTACTTGCACTTTCACGTCTTTGCCGTGCCGCGGCGGTGACCACTATTGACCTTGATTTGACCTTGATTGCATTAAATTGTATTAGATTGGATTAGATTAGATTAGACTGTATTGGATTGGACTGTATTGGACTGTATTGGATTGGATTGAATTAGATTAGATTACATTGGATTGGATAGCCGATGCATCACCACAAGTCTAACCCCAAGCACCACCACCAGTTACACTACCAGCTGAACCATGCATGGCGTAGGTACGGATAGTGCTTTCGCAATTACCGGGCTTAACCAAGCTAAGCCACTGCGAATTTTTTGCGTAGAGAAGCGAAGTGCTTGGAAACGATGTATTTATATGAAGTCGTTTGGTTAAAGAGCGCCAAACATTGGCTTCATTCCGATGTCCGCTTCATTCTAAAGCCACCACTGTTTACGATCTATGCGAAAAATGAATACCAAAGCTTATCGCAGAGTCAATCCTCGGCTTAATTGCGATCGCTGGAGTAAGTAGATAAGGCTCAGCGGCACCTTCCGCGCGGACTAGGCTGATTCTCGCTCTACCGTTGCTCTTCCAGGCGATTTTTCCCAAAGGACAGTTCGTTGCATGCGCCACAGGCGAACACAATCGATGAAGTGGGTGAATTGTTTCCATCCTCGGAGGGCGAACCGAGCTGAGAGCTAACATCTTCCAAACAAATAAGTTTAACTCTCCTGTCGCAGCCGGCACTGTTAATCATCAGTCATCACTGGCACAGCATATTTCGGCAAGAAAAGGCGCAACTGTATCTGCGACTTCCTCTTTGCACTTTTTATACTTTGTAATATTGCTTCTATCATTTACTATCACAACTGCGCACGTAAACCCGAAAAAAAGAATGGTGTACGGTCGACGTGCTTCGCCATGTCTGTGGTTTGCTCTTCATCATTTTCGTGTTTGTCACTCTGAGTTCAATAAATCTTTTTCCTTCATAAAGATTTTGTGTTGTTTGATATTGTATTATCGATTACATTGTCAAGTAGCCGGCACTGCTGTACGGGCTCGGCGCTTCAAGGTGCAGTGTAAACAAAATTCAATTGAAAAAAAGATACTGCTTGCACTAAGTATTATCTTTTATTCCTACGTATTATTTTTATCAACCAAATGTTTTTAGGGGAATCCCCCAAGGTGGAGATTCCCTTGGGGGATTCCCCTAAAGACATTTGGTCAACACTGTTCCCACTTCGAGTTATTGATCAATTCGCTCTCGCCCTACCATAAGCTTGCCACCCCGGGGCCTGACGGCATCTCAGGAGAATTTTATAAGGCATTTAAATCCGTTCTAGCTCCTGTCCTGCTCCAAATTTTTGAGACAAGTATTGATGTTGAATTTCTGCCTCAGTCATTTACGAAAAGTCATATTGTTTTTATACCAAAAACCGAGGATAAGGAAAAACTGCGATTTGTAGATGGCTACAGACCAATCACGCTTTCTTATGTAGATTATAAGATTTTTGCTAAAGTACTGTAAAATCGGCTGCAGCTTGCAATGTCTACTTTGATTGGGCATCATCAAACATATGGCTTGCGGGGACGATCAATACAATCTAACCTACATGTAGCGCGTACGGTGTTGCAGTATTGCAGTGACGTTCAAGAACAAGTAGCAATGCTGCAAATTGACCTGGCAAAGGCATATGATCGAGTGTGCCATTAATTTCTTTTTGCACTTTTAAATCACGTCAATCTCGGTTCAATACTTTCTACTGGCATACGCCTTTGTTACAAATCCTGTACCACGCGCTTGATTGTTCATGGCTGTCTCTCGCAACCAGTCCCAATTCATTCTTCGGTGAAACAAGGGTGCCCACTGTCTCCGCTCCTGTTCGCATTATACTTGGAGCCACTTTGCATAAGTGTTATAAACAGTAGAGCTGTCAATGGTTTCCGAATAATGGGCCACGAACTGAAGGTATTGGCTTATGCAGATGACCTTGCGTTTTTTTGTACTGGTAAGCCAAGCATCGATGAGGTTATTCTTTTAACGGAGGACTTTGGTTCGGTGTCAGGAAGTCGGATTAATCGCTCTAAGAGCTGCGGTCTGTGGTTTGGTAGCTGGGGTTCGACCCCTACTGAATATGCTGGTATAACATGGACATGCAGGCCACTAAAGTACCTTGGCGTCCCTTTGAGTGCCTATAAGCATAGCGCACATTATTGGAAAGACCGCGTGTCAACTCTTCAGCGCTATGCTCAAACGTTTGTCCCCCATGGCCTCTCAATTTTTGGCAGGGCGACCGCCTGTAATCTGTTTATCGCCACTAAAATATATTATGTACTGCAAATTATTCATTGCGCAAGACTTCCTATCCAGCGTTTTCACAGCGTTTTCGCTACTTTTGTGTGGGATTCGTCTTTTGAATCCATGAGGCGTGATAACGTTTTTCGGCCTGTAAGCGCTGGCGGCCTTGGTCTAGTTCACCTGTATGTCCGACAGATAGTCTCACGTTTCATGTTTTTCCGTGACACTACAAACCCAATAGTACGTTCATTCCTGGAAACAAATTTAGTTTATGTTTTACCCAACCTCATTGTGTCTTCCAATGTTTGTGACCGTCCGTGTTTGTGGGGCATAATGCAAGAGGTGTATTTGGCTGTCCGTGTCCTACTTGTTCGTTTTTCTCCTGAGTTCCTTTTTTTAGTGTCGAGGAAAAAGTTGTATAAGGATTTGATTAACATGCTCTTCCCTCCACCCATGTACCGCTCTCTGTATTTTGGTTTACCGGGGCATGACGTACTCAAAAGAGTACGTAAGTTGCCAGTCTCGCCGTGTACAAAGACCTTTTTCTTTAAGTTACACACCGGTACGTTGCCTGTTAGAACTTGGTTAGAGAAAAAGGGCATTTTTGTGTCTACCGCTAATTGCCGCCTTTCTGATCAACCAGAAACAATTGGGCATTGTTTCATCAGTTGCAAAGATGCAGTACTCTTCTGGGATATCCTGCAACGCACATTTAAGAAAAGAATTCATCTGACACCACATTCTGTTCGCTATCTCACTGCGCTGCCATTTGTTGATGAACCCCTGGACATGTTCTTTCTCATTGGACTGCACAGCCTCTGGAAAACCCGCATGATGGACAGACACTGTGAACCTGTTGTCCCTACAAAGGATCACTTCAGTCGAATGGTTGTTCATCTTAGAGACGTGTATGCCCAGACTGAGTACGAACCGGAGTGGCACTCACTATTAGTGATGTGCTCTGCATTGCCCCTTTTCTAGTGCATGGTCTTTTCAATATGCATTGTTTAACACTGTTTTCGTAATGGCTTGTATATAGTTCATGTACATAGAACATTACATCACTGTAATAAATACCATGTTGAAGAAGAAAAAAAAGTCCCGGTTAGCTCAATTGGTAGAGCGACTGCTCCGGTGAAGCGGTGGTCACGGGTTCGAATCGCGGACCAGGACGAATTTTTCTTTAACTGCGAAGTTTCTGAGAAAGCAGTATAGCTTTCCTTTGTAGCCGTATGGCTGCGCTTGGGTGGACGTCAATGAGTAATTACTCCCTTTTTGTATTACTTTCGTAATGACTAGGTCATGCGGTTTACGGAAACATGACGGAAGTGTTTTGAAAGGGTCCATATTATCAGCATACCGATTAAAAGTGCTCACGATTTTTGACCTTAGTTGTCAAGGAAGTAGGCACGATTGGAAAAAGACATTTCGCTACTAAGCCTCTGGGACATAAAGATTATTATATTCTTGTTCAACTGACACAAGCCCAATGCGCGCTGTTGGTTTCGTGCGCACTTCAAAATTATAAATATACAGTACGCATCTGTCATATTCTAATTGTCTGTTTAGGACATACCAAAAATGAAATTAACCATTGATGTTAAATAACAAAACAGACGTTTTGACTCAGTTCCCGGGGCTTCAACATACTTAACAAAACGAACAAAATGACTTTCAATCTCTTTTTCATAGCTTTCTCACTGATATAGGCTCTAGAATATTCGAAGTTGATATGCATGAAATTGCTTCTCTTTTTGTCTCAGAAATATGCAGACATTGCCAAAAATAAATGAACTTAATAATCAGGCGGACATTGGCACGTGGCTATGTTACCACAAAGACGCACATGTTGACGGCTGGCAAAAGGCTGATGGGGAGCAAAAGCTAGTTACTTACTTTAATTGCGGCGTCAAACTGCAGAAGAAACAGTGCGGCAACCATAGCAACAAGCATGCACGGTGTTCGCGGGAGATGAGACTGAAGGTGCCTCTCAACAGCGTTCACTTTACAGCCAGTAAAGAGGTGTCGAGGTAAGAAGACTTTCACTTCAAACGGAAGTGATAAGGGCGCGTACCGACGGCGATAAAGAGAGGCCAAAAGCATAGAAGCGAAACATGTGTGTCACACAAACTATCACAGGGGATATTTTGCTTTATAAGAAACAATTCACCTCGCGACTTTGTTATTACAACCACTGGGAATATATTTTTCTTTAGAAAAAGAAACTGATTTCGAGGGCTACAGTCAGTGGCGGGACGTTCTACAGTGTCCCGTACGCCAGCTCGGTTGTTCTTTGCAGGAGCAGACGGTGGCAGTCTTGCGCTGCCGAATACGCTAGCAGAGAAAATGTTTCTCCAAGAGGTCCTGCGATTATTGCGGAGTGAAACGCGTTTGAAATGTCTCATGCTGCACTTCCTGCTTTTGTAGTTGTCCGCGGTTATGTCTGGCACACAGAAATCACATTATAAAGGGAGTAGAAAAAATGAGCGCCCTCGTCTTTTTAATGTTTTTCCGCGGACTTGGTATAACAGTTGCCACTGATCAGAGGTGCACGGACGTGCTTTACCGCGCGCTAAAAAGCATCCAATTCCACTTTCTTCCACCGGCTCCGTAAAACGTACCTTAACTGATTTATTGCCGCCTATACAAAAGATCCGCGTTGTGTGTTCAGTATCTTTACCATATGGCTATCACGGGAGCACAGTTTCTATCAAATCAGCCGAGAAAAAGCCTTCTACGCGACAACAGATAAGCCGCCAGAGACCGGTCTTCATTTCAGTAGCCGCAGGCTAATTCCGCGCGCGAGCTGCTTGGTTTGTCATTCTCTACCGGAAGTTGCTAAAGTGGCACCTCTTTGGCCGTAGGTTCTGCATGATGTCTTAAGCAACCTATCGCTTCCGTTTGACTGAAGTTTTTCCCGAGTGACAATGCTACTCACTGAAATATAAATTAAACAGTTGGTACTACACAGCTGTAGTTTGCGAAGTGGCATACTACTTGAACATTTTATGCCACACCAGATTTTCAGGGATTAGTCGCGCAGAACCACCACCTGGATATGCGTGCAGAAGCGTCTCGTGCTAGCGACTTGCAATAGAAATATACTGATAAAACGGCTCGCTCGCGCGCTGACTCGCTCGCCCACGAAGCCTACCACAGCGGAAGTGAGAGGCGCGGTTCCTTGTGTCTTAATTCTCGAAAAAGCCTCACGCAAAAGAAGCGCGTGTGCGAGCAGGCCAGCATATAATGGAGGGTGCACTGCGCGTTTGTCTGGACAGCGCTCTGCCCGCTCTGTCACAGTGTGCTGTCAGTGATACTGGCATCGTTCTTGTGGTCTACCCATTATACCTCAGGCCTGTACATGCGTCATACACATAGGCGGCTGTGAGGACTCTGTGAGATTGCAGGTCTTATTTTAAATAAACACAAAAGTACAAACAATAAACGAGGCGGATTTTATCAAAAAGGAAAACCAATTTCAATATGAGCGAGAAAAAAGGAAAGGAACCAGAGAACAACGCAACAACAACACGGGAAAAACACGCGGGGGAACAGAACAAAATGCTTACGGACAATACAGGGAAAAAGAGTCAAAGAGGAAAGTTCACACTACTTGTCTTATTCGAGCAACGAGCGGGGAGGACTGGCTGGGTGTCGGGCAGTCAAGGAGTCTCTTGGCGTTCCAACGTCGATGAAACGCTACCGCAGCGTCAGCGTTCGTGGGCTCCCGGCACGGTTCCCAGGTCTGGTATCCCGGAAAAAGGTCACGTAGGCGCCAGAGGCGGCCTGTGTGGAGCAGCTGACGGATGGACGGAGAAGAGTGGCGCCTGGGCCTGGTGGTTGAGGCTCTCGACGATGGATGTCCAGGTCTGGTGGCCCGGACGTCTGCGGCTAAGGCCCAAGCCCGGAACTCGGGGAGCCAGCAGAACTCGTCCACGTCCGTCGTCCACCGCGCTCTTCTCTTCTCTGCCACGTAATCCTCTTCGACCTGACCCGCGTTCCCCTCCGCACGCGCTCCTCGTGCTTTGTCTTCTCCTCACGAACGCCGCTGGGTGGCGCTATCTCCTTACAGAAGGCCCCCTTTTCGGAAGTTTTTTCCAAGGGAAAGAACTCAACTTCAGGAGAGCGACACCAGACGCGTTCAACGATCGCAACACAGAACACCGCACCACAGCGCGCACACTACACACCACACACAATACGACGGTCGTCAATGTTCGAAGCGTTCACAGACCTTCGCACACACAGCACAGAGAGCACATGGAAAGTCAACGTAAAGCGTCCATAGAGGGCGAAGAAGCACGGAAAGCATAAAAAGTAGATAGCCGACACTCAAAAACAAACATGAACAAACAAAAACAATTCCAACAATAGGTGTGGGCTACATTCTTCCGTATTCCATTGTTCCCATCAAACCACATCACCGTCGCGAGAACTTTTCCGGCTAATACTTCCGTTTTCCTTTGTGAAACCGTTTTCTCCACACCGACCTCAGTTTCCACCATGATTTTACATGTTCCCGTCCTATGATGTTATTCACTCTGTTCTCCCTTGCCTTCGACACAGTCTGCTGACACATATCACACGATCTAACATAACTCTTAATGTCAGCCTGTACACCGGGCCAGTAAAACTCACTGAGCACCCTAGCTATTGTTTGCCGTATTCCATGATGGCCGGATAATGCACTCTTATGTGCCAACTTAAGAACTTGCGTGCGTAAGCCCTTCGGTACCACCGCTTGCTCAACGACTTGGCCGGGACACACTTGGTACGACGGGAAAAGAACACCGTCATCAGTATCAAAGGAGTGGGCGGTCTGTCCCTTACCACGAAATATTTGCCCCAACTTCCTGCGACACACCTCTAAGGTCGGGTCTTCTTCCTGTTTGAGGCGAAACTCCGGCAGTGACCAGTGGAGTGTGTTCAGAGTGGGGCTTTTACTACTCTCTGAAACCTTTGCTGTCACCATAAGGGAAGGAACATCGACCGCACCCGTCATGGCAAG
The DNA here is from genome assembly GCF_055824585.1 of Amblyomma mixtum. Lineage (NCBI taxonomy): Eukaryota > Metazoa > Arthropoda > Arachnida > Ixodida > Ixodidae > Amblyomma > Amblyomma mixtum. Next base: position 90,600,602 of record NC_143020.1, read on the forward strand.
GGAAACTGCCTGATCAGTTAGAACTGGCGGGTCAACCGGGAATGGAGGTTTAGCCCCGGGGACATTGCCTATTATAATGTCGTATAAGGGTGTAGACAAGCAGCGCGCGATGGCCTTACCCGAGAAGTATGGAGAAGAAATCACCACCTCCGCTTCCGGAACTTCTACACGGGTCCCATTGGCCAAGAATAATGTAGCCTTTTTCCCTGTTAGTGCCGCTGGCGGTACAAGAGACTCACGCACAACAATACCGGTGCTGCCCGTATCCCGTAATACCGAACCAGGCTGGCCGAACACCTCACCGTGCCCCACGGGCATAGCAGTTTCCACCGGGTTGGAAGGACAGACCATCTCCCCCAACTGGCCCTCTACGCGCGTTACCACTGCAGTGCTATCGGGATGTGAATATCGAGGTGTCATGCAACAGGCGGACTCCTCACGGTCTCCTGGCCTCTTAGCCTTGCACGACTGGGCATCATGTCCTACCTCGCGGCACCAGGTGCAATACGATTGCTTCGGCTTCGTCCGACAATCCGCCGCCTTGTGCCCAGTCTTCTCGCAAAGAAAACACCGCAGGCGAGATTGTGAACCTGAAACCTCGTCCTTGGCTTTATTCATCGTATGCTCCCCCTGTTCTTTGAAGAACAACAAGTTATTTTGCCGCTGTGCTTCAAGAAAATGATCGGCAGCCTCCGCCAGCTTGGCAACTGTCTTGCCCTCCCGCTCACGTAAGAAAAGGGCTAAACGAGAATGACAGTTGTTCAGAAATTGTTCGCTCACGACCATCTCGCGAACCACCTCAAAAGTGCGGCCTGCTCCCCGCATCTCGACCCAACGGTCAAAGAAGCTAAACAACCTGGCAGCATATTGCGAGGCCGTTTCTCCATCCTGGGGCTTGCTCTGGCGAAACTTCTCTCGGTACCCTTCCGCGGTGAACCTAAACCTCTGAAGCAAGGCAAGCTTCGCTTTGTCATAATCCACGGAATCCTCAGGCGAGAGCCGACCGAAGACCCTAAGTGCTTCGCCGCCAAGGCACAAGCTCAACGCCGTTGCCCACTTTTCTTTTGGCCAACCCTGCCCCGTAGCCACATGCTCAAACCTCTTTAAGTAGGCATCGAGGTCATCCCGCGCTTCATTGAACTGTGGTATGAGGCTGTGCGGGTTAATGGAGCTGGTCGATGAGACGCCACGCTCTCCACGGTCACTCGGAGGATTTGCGCCACCCTCCATGAGCCTTATTTGTAGCTGCAAGTTCCGCGCCTCTAACTCCAAGCGTTCCTTCGCAGCCTCTCGCTCCGTCTCTAAATTCCGTGCCTCTAAATCCAATTTCTGCTTCGCAGCTTCACGCTCAGCCTCTAAATTCCGTGCCTCTAATTCCAATTTCTGCTTCGCAGCTTCACGCTCAACCTCTAAATTCCGTGCCTCTAATTCCAATTTCTGCTTCGCAGCTTCACGCTCAGCGGCTCTCTCTTCCCGTGCCTTACGAAGCTCGTCCTCCACCCACGCTCGTAACTCCGCGCCGCACAAGCCCATGCGCTCGCCTAAAGTAACCAAATCTGAAGCGCTCATATTGTTCCTAAATTAACACAACAGGCAAATAAATAAAAACCGACCTCGTCCTGTCGTAGTGGACGCCAAATTTGTGAGGACTCTGTGAGATTGCAGGTCTTATTTTAAATAAACACAAAAGTACAAACAATAAACGAGGCGGATTTTATCAAAAAGGAAAACCAATTTCAATATGAGCGAGAAAAAAGGAAAGGAACCAGAGAACAACGCAACAACAACACGGGAAAAACACGCGGGGGAACAGAACAAAATGCTTACGGACAATACAGGGAAAAAGAGTCAAAGAGGAAAGTTCACACTACTTGTCTTATTCGAGCAACGAGCGGGGAGGACTGGCTGGGTGTCGGGCAGTCAAGGAGTCTCTTGGCGTTCCAACGTCGATGAAACGCTACCGCAGCGTCAGCGTTCGTGGGCTCCCGGCACGGTTCCCAGGTCTGGTATCCCGGAAAAAGGTCACGTAGGCGCCAGAGGCGGCCTGTGTGGAGCAGCTGACGGATGGACGGAGAAGAGTGGCGCCTGGGCCTGGTGGTTGAGGCTCTCGACGATGGATGTCCAGGTCTGGTGGCCCGGACGTCTGCGGCTAAGGCCCAAGCCCGGAACTCGGGGAGCCAGCAGAACTCGTCCACGTCCGTCGTCCACCGCGCTCTTCTCTTCTCTGCCACGTAATCCTCTTCGACCTGACCCGCGTTCCCCTCCGCACGCGCTCCTCGTGCTTTGTCTTCTCCTCACGAACGCCGCTGGGTGGCGCTATCTCCTTACAGCGGCAAAGTGCTCCAACGGCGCAGGGCTCCGACTTGCTTTCTGTTCCTCTTGAATTACTCCCTGTAGGTCCCACAGTGATGGCTCAGTGGTTAGGGCGCTCGGCTGGTGACCCGAAAGACGCGGGTTCGATCCCAACCGAACCGTCCGAATTTCGTTGAAGGCGAAATTCTAGAGGCTCGTGTGCTGTGCTATGTCAGTGCACGTTAAAGAACCCCAGGTTATCGAAATTTCCGGAGCCCTTCACTACGACGTCCCTCATAGCCTGATTTTCCTTTGGGACGTTAAACCCCAATATACCAACCAACGTATACCAGGGAAGAAAAAAATCTCTGCCTCTCCCGTAACCGAGAGTAGAGTAAGCATGAAATGTTTACGGGCCTAATGTCATCTCGGTGGACACCCGAGCCGCACGGTACAGGAAGGGAGGAACGCCACCACCCGTTCGGCGCGATGCCTTGCCCTTTGAACGCAGCGCTTCTCCCCAGGGCCCCTGTGCGCCTCCGCGGCTTTGCTTCGATGCGCGAAGCCCCTAAGAGATCACGTATGACAATGAAGTGTACCGTGGCATTTATGTGCTTTTTGCACGCGTTATTAGAAATCGGAAATTATAATTCCGTGCATTATCAAATGCACAGCTACTGATATCTTGATAAACATTGAGAAGGCACTGGCAGCAGTTATTTTTTGTGACTCCTTTGGAGACCAACCGGCGCTTGCATGCCGGTCGCGTAGGAGGGCTTAGAGAGTCTCGTTAAATCTCGTTAAGTCTCGTACGGTGCCCGGATCTTCTCGTTTCAGAGCCCGGATGAGTGGATTTCAGTGCCCGGATGATGGCTCTCGGTCTCGGCGTGACGTCACTACACTAGCCGACAACGGGGGCTAAGAGCATTTCATGCTTAATAGCAGAGCTTCACTCCGTTGTTTGCTGCGTTTTATTTTATTTCGTTCACTATCATTTTAATTAGCCCTATCTTTTTTCGGAGGTTCCCATGCGCTGGCTTCTTCGTTGCTGCTCGTTGCGTTTCCTTTTTTTTCTGTCGAACCGATGAGCAAGCGCACGTGTATGGCGTCACTGATCCTTGATGGCATATAAGCGCATATCACAGTGCGCCCTTTGCAGAGCCTACCGGAGGCTGCACTTCCCACTCTCCTACTTCTTCGCTTGGCTCTGGTGCGGGGAACCTCTTCCGGAGCGGCATGCGAGCTGGCGTGGGATCTCTCCTCGGGACGCGTTTTCCTTTCCGCAGTGACGACAAACAAATGAGCTACACGTGCCACATAAAGTGTGCTGCTGTGCGCGGTGACGACTCAGGTTGGCCGCACTGCTTAAGTGGCATCTACAAACAGCGCACTGGTGCGGCTTCACCCCTAAGTGAACCAGCTGGCGGACGAGGAGATGGTCTCGCCGTTTGAATTTCCGGCCGCATTGGTCGCCCAGGAAAAGCCGCTAGCGAGTGTGGGTCAGTGCATGCCTTTTTAAATGGCCTCTGTAAGGGAAAAGAGAACAGAATGAGGAGAAGTAGCACACTCGGCAAGACAGCCCCATAGCCGGCTCAGAGGAGGAAGAGGAACCGCTCCATAAACACACGAGGCCTTTCACCTATGCGTAGCAGCGTTGATATGGAGAGAAAGAAGCGCATACTGCAGCCAGTTGGCCCAGCGGCCACTGCCATGATGCAAGATAATGAAGCCCTGAACAGCGCTTAAAAATTCGTATCTTCTCCTACAATACTATTGAAGAAGCGTAGCTTGTCGGGCCAGTTGGTGCATGGTATGAGAAAACGAGCGAAAAGGACGCATTCACAAGGAGAAGTACACAGGACAACGCTGGAAGCGTTGTCCTGTGTACTTCTCCACAGCGTTGTCCTGTGTACTTCTCCTCTTTGTGAATGCGTCCTTTTCGCTGGTTTACTCATACTCTTACAATACATATCAGATAAAATTACAAAATAAGTCACACGCATCTATTGGTCTTAGAAACCGCGGAAATATGTCGGGCGCTCGAGTTCTTTGCTAAGCCACTGGACTTAGCAGCAAAGGAGAACGCGAACATACGAACCTCTATTCGCTGATTCGCTTCCATACGCAGCGACGCTAGTGCCGAGTACCTGGTCGGGGGAAATTTTGTGCCCATTAGAAAGGCGGTGGGTACCCGGCGTTATCGAGGTTCGAACGCGAGGCGGATGCGAGGAGGATGCTCTACCACAAGGCCACCGCTTCGGCCAAGGAGATAACTCGGCTGGGTGACGTAACCACTCGCATACATTTAGGGCAAACAGCTTCTGTTGGTGCGTCGTGCATGGTCAAAACGGAATAATTAGGACAGAGAATCCCGCCTGTGGGAGGACGGACAAAATAGGCCCAGGTGTGTGTTGCCTCCGGTCACTCGAGCTCCGATCGGATGAGGCAACAGCTTTTCAAGGTCGCCACACAAAGACATGAAAATCGCTTTATCCGTACCCACTACTACGCGCCACGTGTCTTTGGTTCGATGAATTCGCTCCTCGCCGTCAGCGCCCGCGTCGTGATTTCGGCGCGGGCTCCGAACCCGACACGTCCGCTGCCGCTCGAGGACTCGGGTGGACCTTCATGGAAGCCCTCGTTGACGTGCCTCACGGCGTTGTGCACTTCGGGCGGCTTCTAGGACGAAGATGTGGTCGCAGCGGCCTGAGTATCATGGTCCTGCGAAGACATAGAGGCCGGCGGCGCGCCGTGCGGCTTGGCCAGGCTTACGGGCGTCGCGTAGTACGGCTCCTTCACCACCGTCAGCGGCATGTAGCTTAGGTCTTCGTTGGGGTCGGCGCTCGTACTCTCGAGCACCTTGATCTCCGGCACGTCCAGGTAGTGGTTGTCCAGGCACCGTGTGGCCGAGCCGGAGCCACTGCGCACGTAATGGTCGCAGTCCTTGTAGTTGAGCACCGGGTTGAGGTGGCCGATGGTGGAGTTAGCGTTGATCATGCCGTAGTCCTTGTCATTCGAGCAGAAGCGCTTGAACACCACGCACAGCCCGATGAGCGATATACTGATGCCCACGAAGAGTACGATGCCTAGGATGATTCTGAAGATCATGGCGCCGGCTGCTTGTGCTATAGCGCTGCGGTCAACAGGAGGAATGGTGTACCTTATCTGGCAAGGGTAGAACGGATTCGATTCCATGCGCAGTTACACTAGTGGTGCCTCCATGTGTAGCACCCGGGCACCACTTCACTACTTTCCTTTCTGAGTGTGATTTCTTGTTCCTTCTGGGATCTCCCCATTAGTGCTGGTCGATGGGTCTCAGTAACGATGCGAACCGTCGCAGCCGTATAAACACAGGTCGAATCGTTTGTTCCTTTTGAAGAAAGACGACAGCCACTACAGCTTCACTGTGGAACACGATTACATGCAATCAGAATTAACAGCGCGTTTCCCTCGCCAACGAAAGGATGACTAAGTTATCAGACGCCTCCACTTGCTTGGGCAATCGAAATCCTTGAAAACGCTTGGTACTGTGGGTTTATTTGTTTATAACGTGTGCGTAAAACTGGCAAATACTGGTTGATGTTCGCTTGATTCTAACGCCATTACTATAGGTTTCTTATACGGAAAACCAGAAGCAAAGTGCAATACAGAGTAAAACCTCGGCTTACATGTTATCGGTGGAGAAAGGGCCCGAGGAGCAGCGGTGCCTTCGTTGCTGCCTCTGCGGATGCTTGTTCAGCCGCTGCTCCTCCAAAGCCACTTTTTTTAGGGAACAGGTCGTCGCATGTGTCGCAGCGGAACACCCTGAGTGAACTGGATGACATGATTCTATTCATGGAAGGCAAACGCACAGGAGCACGAACATCTAACGGACGAAGACCATTCGGCTGCTCTTCCATCACAGTCTGAACTTTTTTTTAATCGCCAATCATCCTAGGCACTCAAAAGACGACAGAAGGCGCGCAATTGTGGTCGCCACTCGCTCATTCCTTTCTTTATACTTTGTAGTATTTCCTGTATAATGTTACGACCAAAACTGCACACGTAAAATAGAAAAAAGAACAACAGATGTTTGAGACGCTTTGTCTTATCTGTAGTTTGCAATTTTTCGCATTCGTTTTTCTTTTTTTCAGTTAAAAATTCTTGCAAGTCATGAATTCTTTCTGTTGTCTGGTATTGTCGATTGAATCATCAAAATCCTGTGTCCTCCTGTAGCAGGTCAGCACTCTATGGTGCGCTGTAACTAAAACTAAAATAAAAGTACTGCTGTTCGCACAGTGTTTGATTTTTTCTCTAACCATATCGATTTTGTAATGACTATGCGAAGTGACATAAGCCAGCAAGACGCCTGGCTGTGTATATGCCCCAAATTACCGCGATACCGCTTAAAAAATTCGTTGTAAGAAGAAGATAAGGACGAATCAGCACTCCCGTGATTCGTCGTCATCGCTGGTTGTTAGAGCGCGAGCTTTCAGTTTCTAACGAAGTAAGCAAGTTTGCATGCTAATATGCTGTAATAAACATCTGGGGATATGAAGAACATTATATTATTGGTTAACCGACAGATGCACAATGCGCAGTACTGATTTCATAACCCCTCTAATGCAGCAAGAAAAGAAGTCATCATTGATCTCAATTTGCAATGCCTGTTTCCTTCAAATACTCGACACTTAATACTGCTTACGTGGTCTAAGAGGGATATTTTTATTTCATTTGATTTTTTATCTACCTTTATAATGACTCACGTGGTTGTAAGCGACTCTTCTAACGATACCAATATCCTGTGTTCACCTTTGTTCGCCAAGAAGCAAAGCTGTATTGCAGCCTATGGATGACATGCACGCCTCGCAATCTTAAACTTTCGGGCTCAATTCCCCCACCTTTTAAGAAGTTTTATATTTCGTTGACAGGATTGTTCGACAGGATACCAGCAAGGTATCTCAGGAGACTAAATATCTGATTAAGAAACGTCAAAGCATGAGGACGTCTAACTCCACAGAGAGGATAGAACTAGCAGAGCTATCGAAGTTAATAAATAAGCGCAAGGTAGCCGACATAAGAAAGTTTAACATGGCGAAAATCGAGCATGCTCTAAGGAACGGAGGTAGCCTAAAATCAGTGAGGAGAAAACTGGGCACAGGTAAGAACCAGATGTATGCGCTTAAAGACAAACAGGGCAATGTCATCTGCAATATGGATAAGATAGTTGAATTAGCCGAAGAGTTCTACAAAATCTATACAGTAGCGAATCTAATCATCAAGTTGCTGAGGGAGGCAGTCGAGCACAGCAATGGGACATCCTGCCAGTAACGAAGGAGGAAGTAAAGAAAGCCTTAGGAGCAATGCAAAGAGGGAAAGCAGCTGGTGAGGATCAGGTAACAGCAGATTTGTTGAAAGACGGAGGAGAGATTGTGCAACAAAAACTAGCCACCCTGTATACGCAATGCCTTGTGACCTCGAGAGTACCAGAATCTTGGAAGAACGATAACATTATCGTAATTCATAAGAAAGGAAACGTCAAGGACTTGAAGAATTACAGACCAATCAGCTTATTGTCCGTTGCCTACAAGGTATTTACTAAGGTAATCGCTAATAGAGTCAGGACAACCTTGGACTTTAGTCAACCATATGATCAGGCAGGCTTTCGTAAAGGATACTCGACAATAGATCACATTCACACTATCAATCAGGTGATGGAGAAATGAGCAGAATATAACCAACCTCTATATATAGCCTTCATTGATTACGAGAAAGCATTTGACTCAGTGGAAACCTCAGCTTTCATGCAGGCATTGCGGTATCAGGATGTAAAAGAGTGCTATGTGAAAATATTGGAAGATATTTATAACGATTGCACAGCTACTATAGTTCTCCATAAAGTCAGCAATAAAATTCCAATACGGAAAGGTGTCAGGCAGCGAGACACGATCTCGACAAAGCTCTTCACTGCCTGCTTACAGGAGGTATTCCGGGGACTGGAATGAGAACAGTTGGGGATAAGAGTTAATGGAGAATACCTGAGTAATTTGCGAATCGCTGATGACATTGCCTTGCTAAGCCACTCAGGACAAGAACTGCAAAGCATGATCAATCAGTTAGACAGGCAGAGCAGAACGGTGGGGCTAAGAATTAACATGCAGAAAACCAAAGTAATGTTCAACAGCCTAGCAAGGGAACAGCAGTTCGCCATTGGTAGCGGGGTGCTGGAAGTAGTAAGAGAATATGTCTACTTAGGGCACGTAGTGACCGCAGATCCGGATCATAAGAGGGAAATAACTAGAAGAATAAGAATGGGGTGGAGCGCATATGGCAGGTTCCCTGAGATCATGAATGATAGCTTACCAATATCCCCGAAGAGCAAAGTATACAACAGCTGTAACCTACCGGTACTCACCTATGGGGCAGAAACGTGGAGGCTAACAAAGAGGGTTCAGCTTAAGTTAAGAACAACGCAGCGAGCTATGGAAAGGAAAATGATAGGTGTAACGTTAAGAGATCGAAAGCGGGCGGAGTGGGTGAGGGAACAAACGCGGGTTAATGACATCTTAGTTGAAATCAAGAGGAAGAAATGGGCTTGGGCAGGGCATGTAATGCGAAGGCAAGATAACCGCTGGTCCTTAAGGGTAACGGAGTGGATTCCAAGAGAAAGCAAGCGTAGCAGAGGACGGCAGAAAGTTAGGTGGGCGTATGAGATTAAGAAGTTTGCGGGGATACAGTGGCGGCAACTGACAAAGGACAGGGTTAATTGGAGAGACACGGGAGAGGCCATTGCCCTGCAGTGGGTGCAGTCAGGCTGATGATGATGATATTTAGTTGAACCCACAACACCACACCGCATAAGCCCCACGCAACCGGATACGAAAGATGGCCTGAAGGGAGAGCTTCCGAGACCTGTCGCTGTATTTCCTGCCTGAAATGCGGCGCAAGGAATGATTGTGGTTCCTGTGGACAGGGCAGCAAGGACAGCTGATGGGCGACCTCCTGGCACACAAACTGCTTGATTTCGGCAGAAAGGCGATAGGGTTTAATGTCCATGGCGGATCAAAACACGCTGCTTGCGTAGCTCGTCAAATCTCTACAAAGTTCGGAGATCTTCGCAATGGCAGTCGGACTTTTTGCAATGGCCATGTTGAAGGCGTCATCATCGGTACCTTTCAGTACGTGTCTAATCTTATCTGCGCCCGCTATGTTTCGGTTGAAGCGTTTCCATAAGTCCACGATGTTCTCGATGTAACTTTTGAAGCTTTCTCTAGCCTGCATGCTGCGATCACGAGCGTAGACGCTTCGAAGCACGAAATTTGCGAAGGGCAGGACGGCCGGATAGTCCAGCAAAGGTTGTCTTGAAGGCAGGCCAGGTGGTGATGCCTGAATCATGGTTAGAGTAGGACGTTTTTGCCAACATCAGTTAAGTAGAATATTGCGGACTTAAGCCTGAGAGCATCATCTGTTATTTTGCCATAGCACCCGTTCGGACGCTGAGAGACTCTCCTAGACATCTTGGCAGTAGCTGATACTGAAGTTAGTGGAATCTCGCTGACGAAAGGCGTAAGAACAGGCGACAGGTGGATGGCGGTCCTCGCTCTGCTGATTTGTCACCGCCATGGGAACGGACCCCGTGTGACTGCGGAGTTCCAGGGCGGTGTCGCAGGTGTGGATCGTGGCACCTCCCCCAAGTGACCAAGGTATTCGTCATGGCGACAGCCGCAGGCAGCACTCAGTGCCCAAAAGGACAAAACCAGCCAGCCGGAGGCAGCAGGTACAGCTCGAGACTCGCGCTATATCCACCAGCCATGAGGCGCGATAGTGCTGAGCTGCCCGCGTCTTCTTCTTACAATGAGCAGTTTTAAGCGGTATCCCGACAGTTTGGAACATCTAAATGGCCAGCCATCTTGTTCGCATAGACCCCTTCAAATAGTCATTAAAAATTGATATGGGCAGATAAAAGATCAAACATTGTGCAAGGAGCAGTGCTTTTAGTTTTGCATTCTACTTTGGAGCGCTGAGGCGTTACAGCAGGGGACGGGATTTTGATGATGCAATGATAACATAAGACAACACAAACTTTTCATACCTTGATAGAATTTTTATCTGGAAATGACAAACACGACTGTGAAAAATTGGAATCTATAGATAAGTCGAAGCATCTCGACCATCTGCTGTTCTTTTTTCGGGTATACGCGTGCGCTTTTTGTAGTAACATGATAGAGGAAACGTTAAACTTTTAGAGGAAAGAGGCAGTGGCGACAACAATTGCGCGCCTTCTGTCGTGCATGTGCCGCCTGGGATCGTTGGCCATTAAGAGTGCATGCAGGCTGTTATGGAAGAGCAGTCGAATATTCGTCGTCCGTTCGATCTACTTACTCGCGGGAGTTTGCCCTCCTAGAATGGAACCCCTTCAACCGCTTCACACGTGTTGTTCCCCTGCGAGACATGCGGCGACGTGTTCCTCAGAAAAGAGGCTTTGGATGAGCACCGGCTGAGCAAGCATCCGCAGATGCAGCAACGAAGGCACCGCTGCTCCTTGTGTACTTACTCCACCGATAAAACGTAAGCCGAGGTTTGACAATGCATTGTACTTTACTATCAATTCTTCGTATAGGACGCGAAAAATAGGGGCCTTAGACTTAAGCGAACGTCAACCAATATTTGGCGCTCTTTGACACTCGGTTACACATAAAAAAAAAACTGCCAGGACACTTTGCCAACTGAAATGTTGAGAGGGGAAAGCCGAGAACACTATGCCGTGACGACTTCCGGCGGATGTAACGTCACACCATTCCCGTGGCTTTATATATACCCAAGTTATAAATATTTCAGGGATCTTAGTGTTAGTTACGCTTAATTACACTGTAGTGTAGGACGTCTTCGAAGGCGCTGCGTCGCGAACGGATAGCGGTAGGTCTCAGTTCAGTCCCGAGGCAGCGATCAGCGCACACGCACGAGCATCGGCGCCGTTGTCTTCGTCCTCTTCTTCCTTACGGCAGCCGCCCAAAGTTCGGGAGCCGCAGGCTTGTCTTACAACAAATTTTTGTATCTAATTTGAAACAAATCCGACGTTTTTTCGACAATTACGTGACAATTTTCACTATTCCCTGATGACTTCCGGTGGATGTGGCGTCGAAATTTTCCCCTGGCTGTATTGACGTCCGCGTTTTTCGACACAATTTCGCCATTTTTACCTGTAATTAGTGAACTATTTACTCTGCAGTCATCAAACTTCTCTTCTAGGTTCATTTTTTCCTCCTCTATCTGAAGTGTTCATTAGTTTCCTTCTACCGTTTTTACTTCCCGAGTTAAATGCGTGTGACAAGCTTTGTTAACGGACGGACGACAGTATGAGCCATTACAGGTGTTTTCGCCTTAATACGCCCGCAACACCGAGTGTTTTCAAGCATTTCGCTTCTATAAGCAAAGGGAAGAGAGTGCGATAGCTTCGTGTTCACTTCGTTCAAGAGTCAAATGCGCTGTTAAATCTGATTGCATGTCTTCGCATTCCATGGCGATGCGGTCATATACTTTCGTCTTTTCAAAAGGAATGTCATTCAAGCAGCGCTTTTATGGCAGCGACGGTACACGTCGTAGAGCAGTCTTATCGACCTGCACTAATAAGGTGATTCGAGAAGACACCATAAATCGCGGCCAGAAACGCAAGTGGTTAAGCAGCGCCCGTTTGCTACGCATGGAAACGAAGTGGAGAATAGTGTGTTCACTTGTTGGCGTTGTGTGGCGGTGCGATGTGCAGTGCTTGGCAGTGAACTTGAGTGCACGACGTTTATCCGCGGTTTCTAAGTACCAGTACATGTGTGCACCATATTTTGTCATTTTATCTTATACGTAATTTAAAAGAAAAGAAATGTGTTTGACAGGGCTGATCAAAGATTCATCATGTTGCTGCATGGAAGTCGGTTCTGCACCATCTGGCTGCGATACGCTTCTTTCGTAGCCATGTAAGCGTTAATAGAAGTAGGTGAACGGCCTGTTGTGGTGTTTGTATGATGGAATTGGTATTTCACTCTTCCTCCGCTCAGCCAGCGTTGAGCTTGTCTTATTAACTGCGCCACTTCGCCCTTTCTGTTATCTTTGCCCTCATAGAAGCGGTTTCAAGAGACACGCACGGAACCACACTGGCGAGCGGCCTTTCCTGTGCGACGTCTGCGGGAAGGGTTTCAAACAGCGAAAGAATCTCGTCGCCCATCGGGTAGTCCACACAGGGGAGAAGCCGTACGAGTGCACATACTGCAGTCGCGGTTTCAGCTACGCTGGCAGCCTCCGTCGTCACCGCAGAGTACAGCACCCTTCTGCTGGAACGCCTAGGCTTTTTTGTCCTAGCTGCAGAACAACCTTTAACCGGAAGGACAACTTTAACAAACACCTGCAGACGCACCCGCAGGAGAGACCCCACACCAGCTCCCATGCCGCTCCGGAAGAGGCTCCCGCACCAGAGATAAGCGAAGAACTACGAGCGTGGGAACTGCAACCTCTGGTACCCTTTGCAGATGACGTCCTGTGATCGCACCGTGGTTCGATCGAGCAAACTGAACCCCTACGCAACAAGCGGAAATTAAGAAGCAGTGCTTAAGTGCGTTGGTTGCGAAGCCAACATGAACGAAATAAAGAAAAAAACATGCAACAAATGGCGGAGTGAAGACCTACTGTTTTCTTCAGTGGTATGGGGACCATTTCTAGACGAGTAGAAAGCGTATGGAAGTCCTATGACGTTGGAACGTTCTGCCTACTGTATGCATGATGCAAGCACAGGCCTGAGGAAGAATGGGCAGACCACAAAAATGGTTCTGACAGCGCTGTGACGGAGCGTGCAAGGTGTGCAGACAAACGCACGGTGCACCCTTCATAATATGCTGGCCTCTACGCACGCGCATTTCTCTCGAGTGCGGCGTTTTCGAGAATTCAACCGCAAGGAACCACCTCTCACGTCAGCTGTGACAGCCTTTGATGGAAAAGCAGTTAGCGCACGCGAGCGTTGTTATTAGCATGCCTGTAGTACAAATCTCCAGCACGTCACACCTAAGTTGCACCCATATCCTACCTGTTATTCTGCGCTATCAATCCGCGAAAGGCCGGTTTTGCGCAAAATGTTCGCGCTTTGAGCCTTATCGCAAACTGAGAGCAACGGCGTGACAGTTATTTCCCGAGCACAGGCCTCGATATTCACAGGAGACAACTGCTCTGCACGAGACTCTGTCGAACATACATTTCACTGAGTACCTATTTTACATGGGAATAACTAAACTACATTGAAACGGAAGTCGTAGGTTGCTTTAGACGGCATGCAGAACCGACACGAAACTAAGTGCTAAACTGTAAACAGAAAAGCACCCGGATAGGAGTAACTGGCTCGTGACGGAGCGCAATCCCGAAGGGGTGGTTAGCTACTCCTCAAAACAGGAGTATATAGTCTACTACTATATTTGGGAGGTATTGGGTCAGTGCTAGAAGGAGCAAAGTGCTATCGTTCTCTAGAGAAGAGTTGATCTTTTAGTAAATGTTAAGCTCTCATGGTAATGAGCATGACAGTAATAGAAGTATATTATACTCCTTTGCAGCTGACTTTATAGTACATTCTGGAGGGTGCGTCTGTTCTTTTTAAGTTGCTTTTACACCAAATTTTTGGAGCAGTTTGCCTTACTATAAGGTGGCATTTATGATTCCCAGAGGAGTAAATCTTACTTGGTGAAGAAGTCAATTTTGAAATGCAGTACTCCTGTGGAAGCCTCATTTAGACTTTTGTGTTCAAGAATGAATGCGTCAGTGAAATTACAGTGACGAATTTCAAACAGTAGTTTTATTGTGTACAAAAAATTGGAGCCAAGTGTCCGGGAAGTTCCTTTCAATGTTTGCAGAGAACCAACACCTTGTCCCCCGTAGGAAAGAACAGTGTTTCTCTGACCCGCGCTCTCTGGTTATCCGATTTGGAACACCCAAACGAATGAAAATAGAGATGCCGCTGTTGCAAGCATGCAAAGAGGGAGCCTTGAAAAACTTCGTTCTCAACATGCAAGAATATCATGCTATCGTTGGTTAGAAGGCACGACGACAAAGGAGGTTCCTCCTGAAAGAAATATTAGAAAAAGAAAGTAAGCGCGCATAAGCAATTGCACCTCAAAAATTGATGTATGAGGTGCTGCAAGTGTAATCTAAGTCAAGTTTACACAAGGAATTCAGAGGAGATTTCTCTATAAGGTTGGCATTGTTGAAGTTTAAACATTTTTCAGGGCAAAACATTAGCTATAGCAGTACATAGTAGCTGATACACTAGTTAGTACATATCTGAACCCTTTCGCATGACAGAAGCTGAACGGAGTTTTCAGAGTACCAGAAGTTGCACCGAAAACCGCTTTCGTAACCCTTAATGCAATAAGGCAGAAGGAAATCCGCGTCGATCGAGAACCTCTTCCCTATAACACATAAAACTGCAAAAATAAAATGGTTTCGCAGGAGCCGTTTGCGCACTCGCACTGCCTTCGGTTGCTGGCCTGTACAGTGGTGAGCAGCCTTGTCCAGAGCGCTTGAGCAGTGCGCACTTGGTAACAAAAACCGAAATTAGAGAGCAGCCCCTCATTACAGGGCAAAGTTTTCGTGCCTGCTTTGTTTACGAGGCTATCTGGCGCTACTTCCGTGCAAGCATTGCAGCTGGACCCTAGAGGCAGCCACAAAATCTGGATTTGTTTGCAAGGAAGTGCACCGCCCGAGCGCTCTAGACAAGGCTGCTCACCACTCTACTGAGAGGATCATTGCGGCAATTTTTTTTTTCACAGATAAGAAGGTTCCTCACGCGTTCCAGATACAAGATCAAAAGTACTTCTTGAAATCGGAGTATGCAAAAAAAAAAAAAAATACTGCGCTCTGCACGGACGCAACGCACACACGCTTTGCACACACGAAGCTTGCACGCAATTTCCTTGCTGGAAGGAGCCCCAGCCGCACATTCTGAGGGCGTCGTCATTCTGTTTATTGGTGAAAAGCAGCGCAAGGGCGATTAGCGCAGCAGTGGGAGCGGTTCTCTTTTAAAGCGAAAGCTTTACTACTTTTACTTTCACCCTTTGCCGTGGCGCGGCGGTGCCACCATTGACCTTTAGTTGACCTCTGTGTGACGTCATGTGTGACATCACGCAAAAGAGAAGGGCGACCGACTCGCGTCGTCGCAAGCCGCGGCGGTGCCACCACCGGCGCCTAATTTCTGCGCTCTCCGCTAGGAGCGCAACAGGTGCTTTGTGACGTCACGCCGAAGAGAAGGGCGACCGACTCGCGCCGTCGCAAGCCGCGGCGGTGCCATCACCGGCGCCTAACTCCTGCGCTCTCCGCTAGGAGCGCGATTGTGGCTTTACGCTGAAGAGATTAGGCTCGACTCATGTCGCTAGAAAGCAGTAGCTGTGCCAACCAACAGCGGCTTAACATTGCTTCGCGATCTCGCGCCGTCCGTGTGCGACGGCAGTGCACATGAACGGCGGCCTGACTGGACTGGATTGTACTGGAATGGATTGGATTGGACTGGATTGGATTAGATTAGGATAGATTAGATTAGATTACATTGGATTGCATTGGATTGGATTGTATAACAGATTCATCGCCACAAGCACCACCACCAGCTACACTACCAGCTGAACCATGGCGTAGGTACGGATATTGCTTTCCAAATTACCGGCCTTAACCAAGCTAAGCCACTGCGAATTTTTGGAATTTATATGGCACTCCTGTAAATAGAAAGCTAGCACCGTAATCCACCACCTCCATCCCACCCCAAACCTGTATTCTGTGCTGCTTTGCCGTCACATTATTAGCGAGGGTTGAAAAGAAAACATTCTACACAAGTGTGTCTGTTTGGGGGAAGTATTGAAGTGAGAAGGAACGCCAACCAAAAAATAAAAAACGAAAAAAAATGAAAAACGCTGCGGGATACGTAGACAGGATGGCGGCGCCCTGCTCGCCTACTTCGGTATAAATACATGTCACCGCGTAATTCCTCGACGCGACAGCTCGCCCAAATGGTAGCGGTTCGCTTTTATTTCGCACAGCTCGCCCACGCGTAGAGGAATAAGTGATAACTAACGCCTGTATTTCAGATAAATTTTCAATTTTCAAGCTCATGGGCCTAACTAAATGCCGCGTGTATACCTCGCAAGAACGACCCCAGGTGAAGCAGTTGTCTAGCTTTCAGTCACTTGTTACATTTTCATCAATTTGCAGTTTTGCTTCTTGGAACGAAAAAAGGCACGCAATGCACGCACCTTAGCTATCAGTAATTACGGATGAAAATTTCTTCATCACAGCACTGATGTGCTCTCGCGTATTGTCACTAGATGGCGCTACCGTTTACGCGTCTCAGTTGAGTTTCCCTTCAAGTGGAGATGTGAGGAAACATTTGATGATGATGAAATCGGATTTCTTGATGGATTGATGGTTCGGACTCGCAAACAATCACATTACTCGTCGGCGGGACAAGAAGGTTAACCATTTATTAACACATGAATCAAGAAGAAGAAAGAAGCAAGGAGAGAGATATTTACAACATTACTGAACCGTTGATTACACGAAATCAGCCTCCTTAACCAAGAGCGTTCCGTTGTTAAGCCTTCTGTCTCCGCCCTTGTTAGGGACAGCAACCAATAATAAAACAGGCAACACTTCTCACCAATCAATGCCCAAGGAAAGCGACAATACAGTTTCCGTCAACCAATCAAAAACTGGGGAGAGGATGGCAGCCAGTCAAACACTTGGGAAAGGAGAGGTTCCGTGGACGCACACAAACAGCACCGAACTCGCTGCGCTCCGAACCTCTGCCCTCCCCCTCGCTTCCCCCTCCGCGCACGTGCACACGGGACACACGCATGCCACGGGAACAATCACTGAAGGTTCCTTATGTAAAAAAAAAAGGAAACCTGTCGCTGAGGGGTCCAGCATCCAGTGGCAACCACAGCCCAACCATGGGCCCCCTCCGAGTATCGGACGCTCACAGACCCATCGGCGCCGCAGCTCAGTATGCCTCAAAACTTGCTGACGCCAACTGGATAGATCGCTGTAACACGGCTGCCAGGCAGATGTCCGGGAAGAATACTTGGAGGCTTTTCCGCAGCCTTAAAGACCCCGCGCAGACCCTGGGCGAAACACAGCGCCACTTACAACGAGCACCTCATAATTTCAAGGGCAGCAGAACACAACTCGCAGACACACTCAGGGACAAGTATCTCTGCTTCAAACAGGACCCTTGTGGTCAAGAGTATCTTTACGCAGGCAAAGATAATCCTGAGTTAGACGAACCGTTCCATTTCTTTCATCTCAAGACAGCCCTGGCAAAAATGAGAAGGGGCACTACGCCTGGACGGGACAAGGTCACAGTAAAGCTGCTGGCCAATCTCCCTGACAAGGCGTATGAGGCCCTTTTGATATACATCAACACTATATGGAAGGGCGAAACCCCGCTCCCTCTAGACTGGAAAACAGCTCTAGTAACCTTCATCCCCAAGGCGGGAAAGGAAATCAACACAGACAACTTGAGGCCTATCTCGCTCACCTCGTGTATGGGCAAGCTAATGGAGACAATGGTGCGGGATAGGCTCTCCGAATACTTGGAACAACGAAACACGTTTCGAGACACTATGTTCGGCTTTCGCCCACATAAGTCGGCACAGGACATACTCCTCCAAATCAAAAGAGACATAGTACAACCAGTTGAACGTCCACATAATGACAACGTCGTCCTGGCCTTGGATTTGAAAGGAGCCTTCGACAATACCAAACACAGCGTCATACTGACACACCTCAATGAGACCCACTGTGGCCGCAGCACTTTCAACTATATCAAAGACTTTTTCACCCATCGAGCAGCATTAACCAAAATCCAAGAGGCAGAATATGGTCCGTATCAAATGGGTACGCGGGGGGCACCACAAGGCGCGGTGCTATCCCCCCTACTCTAATTTGGCGATGCTCCGTGTCCCGGACCAGTTGCACGGTAGTGAAGGCATACGGCATGCGCTGTATGCCGATGATATCACTATCTGGGCCACAGAGGGAAACTTAGGGCGCATGGAGGAATGCCTGCAAACAGCCGCTCATGTAGTGGCTCGCTGCACAGGGCACTGTGGTCTCCAGATGCGCACCCAGCAAATCTGAATTTGTACACCTTAGGGCATCCCCTAAGGACACTACCAAAATACATCTCTCCTTAACAAGTGGCCCCATACATGAGGCCAAAGAGATTCGAATACTCGGACTCTTCATCCATAACCAAAGAAAGGTATACACAACACTGCACAAACTCCGCAAAATTGGAGACCAGGTGGGCCGTATGGTCCGTCGCGTCTCCAATAAGAGAGGGGGTTTGCGAAGTAGGGATGCAGTTCAGCTGGCCCATGCTTTCGTATTCAGCTGAATTCTCTGTTCGGTCCATTATCTACACTTGCGGAAGCACGACGAAGGCAAAGTGGAGGTAATACTCGTAAAATGATGAAGAGGGCACTTGACCTTCCTGTCTCCACCTCCAATGCGCGACGTCTTGCATTTGGAGTGGTGAACAGCTTTCAGGAGCTCAACGAAGCCCATCTCAGAAATCAATACACGAGGCTAGCCCAATCGAAGTCGGGCCGGGACTTGCTAGCCCGGCTTCACATCCAACACGATTTCCACATTCAGGAGCGGGTCCGAGTGCCCGAACTCTGGAGACGCGCCATCAGAGTTCGACCCCTCCCCACTAAGATGGATAAGGAAGACCATAGCGGTCGTCGCCAGGCTAGGGCGGAAGCCTTAGCGCGCCACTATGGCAACAAGCAAGGTGTCTACTACGTAGATGTAGCCGGGCCGACCCACGGGGGGCGGAACACGGCCGCGATCATGCATCAAGAAATACAGGTGGATGGGCTCTCCTTTCGAGCCCCAGGCACAACACAAGCTGAAGAGGTTGCTATCGCCTTAGCTGCTTCTGATACGAAATCAAAACACATCATAACAGACTTACTTCCGTTCGGCGTGTAAAAATTATGAGCCTGGCTGGATAACTCCACTAGCTTAACGGGTACTAAGAAACTGCAGCCGAGACACCGATCCTACTCCCCGCTGCATAGTTTGGACTCCGGGCCATGAGGGCCTAGCAGGAAACGAAGCTGCATACGCGGCGGCCCGAGCATTCATTCACCGGGCGTTCCCATTGGCTCCTGAGCACCTGAAACCTGAAGGTGGCTCTCTACTCTCGTTCAATGATATAACAGCTTATTATAAGGATAGGCACCGCGCGTACCCAGCCCCTGCAAAGGGACTGGGGAAAGCAAACGAACACGTTCTACTAAGACTCTTCACTAATACAATGCTGAGCCCGGCAATATTAAAACACTTCGATTCCGCGTTCACTGGCAGCTGAAAACACTGTGGCGAGGTGGCTGACACCTACCACATGGTTTGGCCTTGCCAGCGCAGCTCAGCTCTCTCCCCCCACCCCAACCCTACCAGAGAGGAATCGGTGGCGGCCCTGCTTGGCTGCTCGGACCTTCAGGCCCAAAAGGCTTTGGTCAAGAGGGCTAAGCTGGCGGCTTCGACCAATGGGTTCCCGGAATAGGGACTCCACCCATTGCGGGGCTCTTTAAGAGAGCTTGACCTCTTTTATTAAATAAAGGCTTTTCATCATCATCCTCGCGCACCGATCGTCCACCGTACACCCGCGTCCCCACAGCAATCCGCAGGGAAGCGAGAAGGCTGAAAAAAATTGGCACAGGCTTAGCTTGGTTAAGTCCGGAAAGAGCGAAAGCAATGTGAGCTGCTTTCTCTTTCTGTTTCGCTGTAGACGGCATGGCTGCATACAGTAGGAATCCTCCGCCGTGGTTACCGCCGCTCTACACGGACGGCAGCCAGATCAAGAGATGTTGAACGCATTCGCCTGGCTGCATAATATGCACGCCGTTTAGCTAAACGCTGTTCCCTCTCTTCATACGCTTCGTCCGCACGCCGCCGCTTCTTAGCTGCAGCTCATCGTTGCAGATTCACCTTATACACATCATCCGACATATTGTGGAGGATTCGCTGCGACGACTGCTACGATCCGAGTTGGGGGGCCGCTTTTCAACAGCTGGCATGACGTCACGTAGAGCGAGCGCCTCCCCCACGACAGCTGCGGCATGCAGGATTGGCTGGTACGACAGCGACGAGCCGAGTTGGGGCCCCGCTTTTCCACAGCTGGTATGACGTCACACATGGGTCACGCTAAATGTTAATGGTGGATTCTCCGCGACGACGGCCAAGAGCGGAAACCCCGAGCAGTATTGCTTTCGCAATAAAAAAGCATCCACTGGCCAACACTACCGTAGGCATTCAAACACTGCACTGCAGAATGCTGCGCGCTAGAAAGTATCTGTGGTGGGGAGGCAAACCGGAGACAGAATGAGCGTTTTGGCGACGATGCCGCCAGCAACAATAGAGCAGCCACCGACATGCGTCGCGTCGTGCGTCCGCGGTGCGTCCGTCGTGCTTCCGCGGTTCCATGAATTCGGTAACCCTTCAACCGGGGACAGGTGCACATGTTAAAGTCTCGCTCCGTGCACTGTACTGGAGACTGGATGACACATCGGAATGTTCAGCAAACTTCACAGTGCCCTTCAGGGGCACTACAGCACGGCCAGCTAAAAGCAACTCCGAAAGTCAACACGCTGCTCGGCCGTTTCGGCCGAGATACCCGAAACCCAAACCTCTTTAACCTCGGAGAGCCAAACACCCGTCTCCCGGCAAGCGCGACGCAGTTTTGTGGGTCAACCTACCGTGCCATCACAAGCTCAAGCTCGCGAGCGCGTCTCTCTCCGCCGGCGTGGCTCCGTCCAGAATCACGTGACGCCCCCTCCGGTTCTCACTGGCCCTACGTCGATGCCCTCTCCCGGCGTCGGCGCGGCGTCGGCGTTTTTTTCTGTTCCGCTAGAACCTGACGATTTGCCAAAATCGTCCACTGCGGCGGCAAGAAAACGCTCCGGTGCCGTCGACGCCGACGAATCGCCCGGAAAAACGCTCCATGCGGGCCACGCTTTACGCCAAGCTCATGTGGCGCCACAATCACTACGTTCGGTTTCGCGCAAATAACAAAAATGTTTTATAAACCCTAACTAAATGTTGAAATACACTTTTCTTGCAGTCATTAGGCGCGTTCCCCCTTGTCCAAAAATCTTCGCGCGAAGCGGATTCGCTCGCCGCAAAAGCTAGGAGCTGCTCTCATCTATCGACGCCCGGGTGAGGTGGAACTGCCGCGCCACTGCTGTTTCTCGCGTTTGCACACCACGTTGCCGCTCGCGGTGTTCCGGTCAGAAAGGCATACTACTGTTGATCAAAACTGACCCGCAGACGACGTCACCGAAGCTCAGGGAATGACGAGGAATAAGTCGACTCGCCGACGCGTATTTTTACTTCCATTGGTCTAATTTGCGGCAATGTTGTCTCCGACTGAAACTATTTATTTGCGGAAACCGAAAAAACGAAGTAACAGCGAAAGCCATGCCGCCACGTGACTGCCTGAAAAGCACTCTATGCGTCGGTTGACTCATGTTACTCTAGGAGGTGAGTTCAAAATAAACGCGGAAACAGTTACGTTTAATCCGGTTTATTAGGAAAGTTTGGCCGAACAGGACAATAATTTGAGGTTTTCTCAAACTTCTCGGAGCCTGTAGTTCCGATCGTAAAAAGACGAGCTCAGAATCCTCTTCAGTGCACTTTTAAGCCTGCTTACGTGCCGAAATTCGAAAGCAATCTGCTAACCGGCACTTGAGCAATCTGCTGGACCGGCGCCGTAGATTGCTAGGCGGGACTTCAGTGGGTACCGCATGACGGCGCTACGACTGCACGCCAAGCAAGGAGGAAATTTACCGGAAACGGAGGACATTTGTTACTCGCTTGGTTACAACATCTGTAATTAACATACTCAAAATTGTTCATTGTGGCATAAGTACATATGTCGAAGATACGTTTTTAAGAACTCTGCATTGACTAGATCGATGCGCCTTCATTCAGCTTCAAACGTCGAAGTGTCCCGGCGGAAACTTGCATAACCTAAAGTATATTGAATACCATGCAGGGAAAATTAATGTGTCGTGGCGGAGTAGCAGCGTCCCCGTCTCGGACGCCGGCGACTGGATATGATTATCACTTAGACCCCAATACCTTTTCTTATTAATTTAATTATCATACAAGTGCGGACACTCTTGCGGACAGCCTTTGCCTACAAAATCCGTCCATGCCACACTTGAGGAAAGAAAGGCTTTCGCCTTAATAGAGATATGCTGATTAAACAGCTCGGGCGCACTAATTTACTCGCTCGCCCACAAATCCTGCAACCTGAAAAGTGAAGAGGTTCATGGCGGCTCACTTCTCGAAAAAGCCGTGAACGAGGGAAATGCTCGGGTAAACTGGCCCCCATATTATGGCGGGGGCAATGGGCGCTTGTCCCCAAAACATGCACGCTTCATTAATGTGTGCTGTGAAGCAGATCTGGCACTGTTTTCGTGGTCTGTGAACTTTTCCTCACGCCTGTACATCCGCCATATGCTCAAGCGGCTGAGTGCTCCGACAGCGCAGGGCTTTGACTTGTTTTCAGCTCGTCTCCAATTGAAATCAAATGAAATCAAATTTATTTTCCAAGTGGATGGTCGCCTGGTCCAAAAGGTGTACAAACAGCTTGACAAAGGCCCAGGAAACCAGTAGACAACATAGCAGGAGCAAACAGCAAATTCCAGAAGTTCGACATCCAAAAGCGTTATACAATGCATACGTCACTGTAGCACGATATGAAAACAAAACAAAAAGCTGATCAAGAATAAAATCAGTGGAAAACGCTCAACAAGGCAGACAGTTCTTCAATGCGAGTATAATATTTAAAGTAAGAAAATATGTATAGATATATTATATTAGCACGAAGTAGGTTCTCAATTGCTTAGGACTAAACCCAACAGTGTCTCTATATTTGTTGAGAAAAACGGGAAGATTATGAGCCAAGGATTGCAATTTGTAGTCTGTTATAAAATGCGTCTTTTCTAATAAATTACTCCCCCGTATCCGTGAAAACAATACCAAGCCTTCACCTCGCTGTTTGTTGTAGGCTTTTCTTTATTTCATCCATGTCGGCTCCGAAACCAACGCATTCCCGCACTGCCTTCTTCGTGGGTTGCCTTACATCTGCTTCTTTGCTAGTCGCTGCATTGGGGGTAGGGATTTTTTTCCGGAACCGTGGTGAAAGCCCACGCGCATGGTGTCACAGATTCGTGAAGCTACATAAGCTCATCTCACAGTCCGTCCAGTACAGAGGCTACCGGCGGCTCAACTTCCCACTGACGCGCTTGTTCGCTTGCAGGTGCGTCTGACAAACACCTGCAGGTGCGTCTGTAGGTGTTTGTCAAGGCGGTCCTTCCTTCCACAATGAGGACAAATGACCTAGACTTGCCGCCGTGCTGCACTGTGCAGTGACGGGTCTGGCTCCAGCCTTGGATGAAGCGAAGCCCGCAGACGACGCACTTGAACGGCTCCTCCCCTGAGTGTACCAGCTGGTGGTCGAAGAGATGAGTCCGCTGTGTGAACCTTTTACCGCATTCTTGGCACAGAAAAGCCTGCTTGCTCGTGTGCGTCCGTTTATGTCCGTTGAAATCGCCTGTGTGAGGGAAAAGAAAACAGAATGACGAGGTGTGGCACACTAAGCGAGACTGCCTGATAGCCGGCTGAGAGGAGGGAAATAACCATTGGAGTACACGAACACCACATGCGGCCATTCAGTTGCACGTAGCAGCGTTTACAGGGCTTCGAATGAAGCGCATTGCAGCCAGTTGGAACTGCGGCCACTTCGACGAGGGAGCTTATAAAGTTTTGATCGGCAATTTTGAAGCGAAAAGCTTCACTAGACTCGTCAACACCGCGCTTCGCGAGGGCGATCCCTGGGCGCCGCCATGGCCCGCCCTTTCCCTCCTCTCCACCGGTTTACCCTTCGCCGCTGCCGCGCGGTCTCCTCCGCAGTCCCAAGAGAAGGTTATTTCGCAAGGCGTTGCGATAACGCGTGAGCGGCGGCGGCGGCCGTAGAAGAGGCGCAGACATTCACCATGGAAGGAAGAAAAGAAGACCCAGAAGTGATAGCCAGGGAGTTGGCTCAAAATCTACACGGCTATCGTAGTGCTCCCAGTGCCTTGTGCGCGAACTGCGACAGCCATGACGTCAAACAAAGCATAAAAGCAGCTTTTCGCTTGTATATCCAGGCTTAACCAGAGCTAAGCCACTGCGAATTTTTTTCTTTGCATTATATCTGAGAGAAAAAATTGCCAGTGGCTTAGCTCTGGTTAAGCCTTGATATGCAAGCGAAAAGCTGCAGTTATGCTTTGTTTGACGTCATGGCTGTCGCAGTTCGCGCACAATGCACTGGGAGCACCGCCCATGTGCACCGCCCGAGCCGAAATTGCGAATACGTGTGAAAAATGAAAAAAAATTCTGTGATAGCGCATAGATGTGTTGCTCGATTTCTTTGCCTCAATCTATCGAAAAGGTGAAACAGCTTATTTCCTGCGCTCAAATTTCGCATTAGTAAGTAACGTAATCGTCGGTAATTTTTTTTCTCTAACCATATCAATTTTGTAATGACTATGCGAAGTTACATAAGCCAGCAAGACGCCTGGCTGTTTATATGCCCCAAATTACCGCGATACCAGTTAAAAAAATTATTGTAAGAAGAAGATAGGGACGAATCAGCACTCCCGTGCTTCGTCGTCATCGCTGGTTGTTAGAGCGCGAGCTTTCAGTTGCTAAGGAAGTAAGCAAGTTTGCATGCTGACATGCTGTAATAAACATCTGGGGACATGAAGAACATTATATTATTGGTTAACCCTCAGATGCACAATGCGCAGTACTGATTTCATGGCCCCTCTAATAAAAATAAATGTCACACATCTATATCATTCCCATCACGGATGAATGATATGCAGCAAGAAAAGAAGTCATCATTGATATTAATTTGCAATGTCTGCTTCCTTCAACTACTCATGACACTTAATAATGCTTACCTGGTTTAAGAGGTATATTTTTATTTCATTTGGTTTTATTTTTCATCTACCATTATAATGACTCATGTGGTTGTAAGCTACTCTTGTAACGATACCAATATCCTGTGTTACTTTTGTTCGCCAAGAAGCAAAGCTCTAATGAAGCCTATGGATGGCATGCACACCTCGCAATCTTAAAGTTACGGGCTCAGTTCCCGCACCTTTTAAGAAGTTTTATATTTCGTTGAACCCACAACACCACGCCGCATAAGCCCCACGCAACGGATCCGAAAGATGGCCTGAAGGGAGAGCTTCCGAGACCTGTTGCTGTATTTCCTGCCTGAAATGCGGCGCAAGGAATGTTCGTGGTTCCGGTCGACAGGGCAGCAGACACAAGTGACGGCAGACTTCTTGGCACACAAACTGCTTGATTTCGGCAGAAAGGCGATAGGGTTTAATGTCCATGGCGGATCAAAACACGCCGCATGCGTAGCTCGTCAAATCTCTACAAAGTTCGCAGACTTTCGCAATGGCAGTCGGACTTTTTGCAATGGCCATGTTGAAGGCGTCGTCATCGGTACCTTTCAGTACGTGCCTAATCTTATCTACGCCCGCTATATTTGGGTTGAAGCGTTTCCATAAGTCCACGCTGTCCTCGATGTAACTGTTGAAGCTTTCTCCTGCCTGCATGCTGTGATCACGAGCGTAGACGCTTCGAAGCACGAAATTTGCGAACGGCAGGACGGCCGGATACTCCAGGAAAGTTGGTCTTGAAGGTAGGCCAGGTGGTGATGCCTGAATCACGGTTCCAATAGGACGTTTTTGCCAACATCAGTTAAGTAGAATATTACGGGCTTAAGCCTGAGAGTATCATCTCAGTTGTTTTGCCGGATCCCCCGTTCGGACGCTGAAAGCCTGTCCTAGACACCTTGGCCGTAGCTGGTACTGAAGATAGTGGAATCTCGCTGACGTAAGGCGTAATAACAGGCGACAGGCGGATGCGCGGCCTGGCGCTGCTGACTTGTCACCGCCACGGGAACGGACACCGTGCGACTGCGGAGTTCCAGGGCGGTGTCGGAGGTGCGGATCGTGGCGCCTTCACCAAGTGAATAGTGGATTGTTGGTGGGTCAAGGCGAGCAACGCAGGCAGCAGTCAGGTAGCACCTGTAGAATGCAGCCAGCCAAAGTAGCAGGGTAAGCCAGAGACTCGCGCTCTAGCCACCAGCGGCGACGATGAGGCGCGAGAGTGCTGAGTTGTCCCCATCTTCTTCTTACAATGAGCAGTTTTAAGCGGTATCCCGATAGTTTGGAAGATCTAAACGGCCAGCCGTCTTCATCGCATAGACCCTTTCACATAGTCATTAAAAATTGATATCGGCAGATAAAAGAGCAAACATTGAGGAGTTTTCTTTTCATTCCACCTTGGAGCGCTGAGGCGTTACAGCGGGGGAAGGGATTTTGATGATGCAATAGATAACATCTGACAACACAAACTGTTCATAACTTGATAGAATTTTTGTCTGGAAATGAAAACAACGACTGTGAAAAATTGGACACTATAGATAAGACAAAGCATTTCGACCATCTGCGGTTCTTTTCCTAGTATACGCGTGTACTTTTGGTAGTAATATGATAGAGGAAACATTAAAATTATAAAGAGAGGAAAGAGGCAGTGGCGACTATTGCGCGCCTTCTGTCGTGCATGTGCCGCCTGGGGCCGTTGGCCATTGAGAGTGCATGCAGGCTGTGATGAAAGAGCAGTCGAATATTCGTCGTCCGTTCGACCTTACTCGCGGGGGTTTGCCCTCCGAGAATGGAACCCCTTCAACCGACTCACCCACGTTGTTCCCCTGCGAGACATGCGGCGACGTGTTCCCTAGAAAAGAGGTTTTGGATGAGCACCGGGTGAGCAAGCATCCGAAGATGCAGCAACGAAGGCACCGCTGCTCCTTGTGCCGTTACTGCACCTATAGCACGTAAGCAGAGGTTTGACACTGCATTGTACTTTGCTTTCAATTCTTCGTATAGGACGCGAAAAATAGTGGCGTTAAACTTCAGCGAACGTCAACCAATATTTGGCGCTCTTTGACACTCGGTTACATATAAAAAAAATTGCCAGGACACTTTGGCAGCTAAAGTGCTTAGAGGCGAAAGCCGAGGACACTATATGCCGTGTCGACATCCGGCGGATGTAACGTCACACCATTCCCGTGGCTTTCTATATACCCAAGTTATAAATATTTCGGGGATCTTAGTGTTAGTTACGCTTAATTACACTGTAGTGTAGGACGTCTTCGAAGGCGGTGCGTCGCGAACGGCTAGCGGTACGTCTCGGTTCAGTCCCGAGGCAGCGATCAGTCCCAGCGGCAGCGATCAGCGGACACGCACGAGCATCGGCGCCGCTGTCTTCGTCCTCTTCTTCCTTACGCCAGACGCCCAAAGTTCGGGAGCCGAAGGCCTGTCTTACAACAGATTTTTCTATCTAATTTGAAACAAATCCGACGTTTTTTCGACAATTACGTGACAATTTCCCCTATTCCCTGAGGACTTCCGGTGGATGTGCCGTCTAATTGTTCCCCTGGCTGTATTGACGTCCGTGTTTTTCGACGCAATTTCGACATATTTGCCTGTAGTTAGTGAACTAATTACTGCACAGTTATCAAGCCTTGCTTCTCCGTTCATTTTTTCTTTCTCTATCTGAAGTGTTCATTAGTTTCCTTCTATCATTTTTACTTCCCGAGTTAAATGCGTGTGCCAAGCTTTGTTAACGGACGGACGACAGTATGAGCCATTAGAGGTGTTTTCGCCTTAATACGCCCGTAACACCGAGTGTTTTCAAGCATTTCGCTTCTGTAAGCACAGGGAAGAGAGTGCGATAACTTCGTGTTCACTTCGTTCAAGAGTCAAATGCGCTGTTAAATCTGATTGCACGTCACCGCATACCATGGCGAAGCAGTCATATACTTTCGTCTTCATTCAAAAGGAATGTTACTCAAGCAGCGCTTTTATGGCAGCGACGGTTCACGTCGTAGCGCAGTCTTATCGACCTGCACTAACTAATAAGGTGATTCGAGAAGACACCATAAATCGTAGCCAGAAACGCAAGTGGTTAAGCAGCGCCCGTTTGCTACGCATGGAAGCGAAGTGGCGAATAGTGTGTTCATTTGTTGGCGTTGCCTGGCGGTGCGATGTGCAGTGCTTGGCAGTGAACTTGAGTGCGCGACGTTTATATACTGGTACGTTTAGTACCAGTATATGTGTGCACCATATTTTGTCATTTTATTTGATACGTGATTTAAAAGAAAAGATATGCGGTTGACAGGGCTGATCAAAGATTCATCATGTTGCTGCATGGCAGTCGCTTCTGCACCATCTGGTTGCGATACGCTTCTTTCGTAGCCACGTAAGCGTTAATACAAGTAGGTGAAAGGCCTGCCGTGGTGTTTGTATGATGGAATGGGTATTTCACTCTTCCTCCGCTTAGCCACCGATGAGTTTTTCTTATTAAGTGTGCCAGTTCGTCCCTTCTGTTATCTTTGCCCTCACAGAACCGATTTCAAGAGACACGCACGGATCCACACTGGCGAGCGGCCTTTCGTGTGCGGCGACTGCGGGAAAGGTTTCAAACGGCGAGACGCACTCGTCGCCCATCGGGTAGTCCACACCGGGGAGAAGCCGTACGAGTGCCGCGACTGCAGACGCTGTTTCAGCAATTCTGGCAACCTCAGTCATCACCGCAGCGCACAGCACCCTTCTAAAGACACGCCTAGGCCCTTTTGTCCTAGCTGCAAAAAAAGCTTCTCCCGGATGGACCACCTTAAGAGACACATGAAGACGCACCCACAGGAGAGACCCCACACCAGCTCCCATGCCGCTCCGGAAGAGGTTCCCTCACCAGAGCCATGCGAAGAACTACGAGCGTGGGAACTGCAGCCTCTGGTACCCTTTGCAGATGACTTCCTGTGATCGCACCGTGGTTCGATCGAAGAAACTGAACCCCTACGCAACAGGCGGCAATTAAGAAGCAGTGCTGAAGTAGGTTGGTTGCGAAGCCAACATGAAGAAAATAAAGAAAAAACATGCAACGGCGGAGTGAAGCCCCGCTATTTACTTCGCTGGTATGGGGAGTAATTCTAGACCAATAGAAAGCGTATCGAAGTCCTACGCCTTTGGAGCGCTCTGCCTACTTTATGTATGACGCATGCACAGGCCTGAGGAAAAATGGGCAGACCACAAATACGTTACAGACAGCACTGTGAAGGAGCGTGCAAGGTGTGCAGATAAACGCACGGTGCACCCTTCACAATAGACACCTTTAGCACACCATGTACCGTTTTACCGCTAGCGTCACCGGAGTACCGGAAGCCCGCCAACCACCAATGCGCATGCTCAGGTCGCTTCGAATGCGCCAGGTACCGGGCAGCCGCACGCACTCTTGCCGCATCGGAACCAATCAACGCGTGCTCACTGGCGGTTGGGGGAATCTCGGGACTCCGGTAATGGTAACGGTAACACGGTACACGGTATTCTACAGGTGTCTAATATGCTCGCTTGTACGCACGCGCATTTCTCTCGGGTGCGGTGTTTTCGAGCATTCAACCGCAAGGAGCCCCCTCTCACATCCAATATGGCAGGCTTTGGTGGAAAAGGAGTTTGCGCACACGAGCGTTTTATTAGTATACCTGTAGTACAAATCTCTGGCACGTCACACCTAAGCTGCAAGCATATCCTGCCTGTTATTCTGCGCTATCAATCCGCGAAAGGCCGGTGTGGCGCAAAATGTTCGCGCTTTGAGCGTTATCTCAAACTGAGAGCAACGGCGTGACAGTTATTTCTCGAGCACAGGCCTCGATATTCACAGGAGACGACAGCTCTGCCCGAGTCTCTGTTGAACATACATTTCACTGAGTAGCTTTTTTACAAGAGAATAACTAAACTACATTGAAACAGAAGTCGCAGGTTGCTTTAGACAGCATGCAGAACCGACGCGAAACTAAGTGCTAAACTGTAAACAGAAAAGCACCCGTATAGCAGTAACTGGCTCGTGACGTAGCGCAGTCCCGAAGGGGTGGTTAGCTACTCCTCAAAACAATAGTATATAGTCTACTACTATGTTTAGGAGGTATTGGGGCAGTGCTAGAAGGAGTAAAGTGCTACCGCTCTCTAGAGAAGAGTTGATCTTTTAACAAATGTTGAGATCTCATGGGAATGATCATGACAATAATAGAAGTATAATATACTCTTTTGCAGCTGATTTTATAGTACATTTAAGGAGTGTGTGCCTGTTCTTTTTAAGTAGCTTTTACTCCAAATTTCGGGAGGAGTTTGCCTTACTATAAGGTGGCATTTATGATTCCCAGAGCAGTAAATCTTACTTGGTGAAGAAGTCAATTTTGAAATGCAGTACTTCTGTGGATTTTTAGATTTTTATGTTCAAGAATGAATGCGTCAATGAAATTACAGTGACGAATTTCAAACAGTAGTTTTATTGTGTACAAAAAATTGGAGCCAAGTGTCCGGCAAGTTCCTATCGATGTTTGCAGAGAACCAACGCCTTGTCCCCCGTAGGAAATAACAGTGGTTCTTTGACCCGCGCTCTCTTTGGTTATCCGATTTGGAACACCCAAACGAGTGAACATAGAGATGCCACTTTTGCAAGCATGCAAGGAGGGAGCCTTGAAAAACTTCGTTGTCAGCATGCAAGAATATAATGCTATCGTTGGTTAGAAGGCACGACGACAAAGGAGGCTTCTCCTGAAAGAAATATTAGAAAAAGAAAGTAAGCTCGCATAAGCAATTACAACACAAAACTTGATGTATGAGGTGCTTCAAGTGTAATCTAAGTCAAGTTTACACAAGGAATTCAGAGGACGTTTCTCTATAAGGTAGGCATTGTTAAAGATTAAACATTTTTCAGGGCAAAACATTAGCTATAGCAGTACATAGTAGCTGATACACTAGTTAGTATATATCTGAACCCTTTCGGATGCCAGAGGCTGAACGGAGTTTTCAGAGTACCACAAGTTGCACCGAAAAGCGCTTTCGTAACCCTTAATGAAATACGGCAGAAGGAAATCAGCGTCGATCGAGAACCTCTTCCCTATAACACATAAAACTGCAAAAATAAAATGGTTTCGCCGGGCCGTTTGTGCACTCGCACTGCCTTCGGTTGCTGGCCTGTACTGAGAGGATCATTCCGGCAATTTTTTTTTCACTGGTAAGAAGGTTCCTCACGCGTTCCAGATACAACATCAAAAGTGCTTCTTGAGATCGGAGTATGCAAAAAAAAAAAAATACTGCGCTCTGCACGGACGCAACGCACACACGCTTTGCACGCACGAAGTTTGCACGCAATTTCCTTGCTGGAAAGAGCCCCAGCCGCACATTCTGAGGGCGTTGTCATTCTGTGTAAGGGTGAAAAGCACGGTAAGGGCGATTAGCGCAGCAGTGGGAGCGGTTCTGTTTTAAAGCGAAAGCTGTACTACTTGGACTTTCAGCCTTTGCCGTGGCGTGGCGGTGCCACCATTGACCTTTAGTTGACCTCTGTGGGACGTCATGTGTGACATAACGCCGAAGAGAAGGGCGACCGACAGGCGCCGTCGCAAGCCGCGGCGGTGCCACCGCCGGCGCCTAAAGGCCGGTTCACATGCAAGCGACTGAGCGATCGAGCGGCGCGTCGCAGCGAAAATTTCCAACTTGTTGAAACCTCGCCGCTCGTCGCAGCGACGACTCAAAACAGGTTTTTCCGCCGCGGCGACAGGATTCGCTAGCATTTTCGCTTGCATGTGAAACAGGCTTAACTCCTGCGCTCTCCGCTAGGAGCGCGATTGTGGCTTTACGCTGAAGAGATTAGGCTCGACTCACGTCGCTAGAAAGCAGTAGCTGTGCCAACCACCAGCGGCTTAACAAGTTCGGGATGTCGCGCCGTCCATGTGCGACGGCGGTGCACATGAGCGGCGGCCTGACGGGACTGGATTGTAATGGACTGGATTGGATTGGATTAGATTAGAATAGATTAGATTATATTCCATCGGATTGCATTGGGTTGCATTGGATTGGATTGGATTGTATAACAGATGCATAGCCACAAGCACCACCACCAGCTACACTACCAGCTGAACTATGGCGTAGGTACGGATATTGCTTTCGCAATTACCGGGCTTAACCAAGCGAATTTTTGTAATTTATATGGCACTCTTGTAAATAGAAAGCTAGCACCGTACTCCACCACCTCCATCCCACCCCAAATTTGTATTCTGTGCTGCTTTACCGTCACATTATTAGCGAGGGTTGAAAAGAAAACATTCTACACAAGTGTGTCTGTTTGTTGGAAGTATTCAAGTTAGAAGGAACGCCAACCAAAAAATAAAAAAGAAAAAAAAATGAAAAACGCTGCGGGATACGTTGACAGGAAGGCGTCGCCCTGCTCGCCTACTTCGGAATAAATACATGTCACCGCTGGATTCCTCGACGCGACTGCTCGACCAAATGGTAGCGGTTCGCTTTTATTTCGCACAGCTTGCCACGCGTAGAGGAATAAGTGATAACTAACGCCTGTTTTTCAGATAATCTGGCAATTTTCAAGCTTTTAGGCCTTACTAAATGCCGTGTGTATACCTCGCAAGAACGACACCCGGTGAAGCAGTTTTTCTAGCTTTCAGTCACTTGTTACATTTTCATCAATTTGCGGTTTTGCTTCTTAGAACGAAAAAAGGCACGCAATGCACGCACCGTAGCTATCAGTAATTACGGATGAAAATTTCTTCATCACAGCACCGATGTGCTCTCGCGTATTGTCACTAGATGGCGCTACCGTTTACGCGTGTCAGTTGAGTTTCCCTTCAAGTGGAGATGGGAGGAAACATTTGATGATGATGAAATCGGATTTCTTGATGGATTGATGGTTGGGACTCGCAAACAATCACACTTCTCCTCGGCGGGACAAGAAGGTTAACTATTTATTAACACATGAAGGAAAAAGAAGAAAGAAGCAAGGAGAAAGGTATTTACGACATTACTGAACCGTTAATTACACGAAATCAGCCTTCTTAACCAAGAGCGTTCCGTTTTTAAGCCTTCGGTCTCCGCCGTTGTTAGGGACAGCAACCAATAATAAAACAGGCGACACTTCTCACCAATCAATGTCCAAGGAAAGCGACAATACAGTTTCCATCAACCAATCAAAAACTGGGGAGAGGATGGCAGCCAGTCAAACACTTGGGAAAGGAGAGGTTCCGTGGACGCACACAAAGAGCACCGAACTCGCTGCGCTCCGAACCTCTGCCCTACCCCTCCGCGCACGTGCACACGGGACACACGCATGGCACGGGAACAATCACTGAAGGTCCCTTATGTAAAAAAAAGAAACCTGTCGCTGAGGGGTCCAGCATCCAGTGGCAACCACAGCCCAACCATGGGCCCCCTCCGAGTATCGGACGCTCACAGACCCATCGGCGCCGCAGCTCAGTATGCCTCAAAACTTGCTGACGCCAACTGGATAGATCGCTGTAACACGGCTGCCAGGCAGATGTCCGGGAAGAATACTTGGAGGCTTTTCCGCAGCCTTATAGACCCCGCGCAGACCCTGGGCGAAACACAGCGCCACTTACAACGAGCACTTCATAATTTCAAGGGCAGCAGAACACAACTCGCAGACACACTCAGGGACAAGTATCTCTGCTGCAAACAGGACCCTTGTGGTCAGGAGTGTCTTTACGCAGGCAAAGATAATCCTGAGTTAGACGAACCGTTCCAACTCTTTCATCTCAAGGCAGCCCTGGCAAAAATGAGAAGGGGCACTGCGCCTGGACGGGACAAGGTCACAGTCAAGCTGCTGGCCAATCTCCCTGACAAGGCGTATGAGGCCCTTTTTGAATACATCAACCCTATATGGAAGGGCGGAACCCCGCTCCCACTAGACTGGAAAACAGCTCTAGTAACCTTAATCCCCAAGGCGGGAATGGAAATCAACACAGACAACTTGAGGCTTATATCGCTCACTTCGTGTATGGGCAAGCTAATGGAGACAAGGGTGCGGGATAGGCTCTCCGAATACTTGGAACAACGAAACACGTTTACAGACACTATGTTCGGCTTTCGCCCACATAAGTCGGCACAGGACATACTCCTCCAAATCAAAAGAGACATAATACAACCAGTTGAATGTCCACATAATGACAAGATCGTCCTGGCCTTGGATTTGAAAGGAACCTTCGACAATATCGAACACAGCGTCATACTGACACACCTCAATGAGACCCACTGTGGCCGCAACACTTTCAACTATTTCAAAGGCTTTCTTACCCATCGAGCAGCATTAATCAAAATCCAAGAGGCAGAATATGGTCCGTATAAAACGGGTACGCGGGGGACACCACAAGGCGCAGTGCTATCTTCCCTATTCTTTAATTTGGCGATGCTCCATCTCCCGGACTGTTTGCACGGTACTGAAGGCATACGGCATGCGCTGTATGCCGATGATATCACGATCTGGGCCACAGAGGGAAACTTAGGGCGCATGGAGGAATGCCTGCAAACAGCAGCTCATATAGTGGATCGCTATGCAGGGCACTATGGTCTCCAGTGGGCACCCAGCAAGTCTGAATTTGTACATCTTAGGGCATCCCCTAAGGACACTACCAAAATACATCTCTCCTTAACAAGTGGCCCCATACATGAGGCCAAAGAGATTCGAATACTCGGACTCTTCATCGATAACCAAAGAATGGTAGACACAACACTGCACAAACTCCGCAAAATTGGAGACCAGGTGGGCCGTATGGTCCGTCGCGTCTCCATAAGAGAGGGGGTTGGCGAAGTAGGGATGCAGTTCAGCTGGCCCATGCTTTCGTAATCAGCCGAATTCTCTATTCGGTCCCTTATCTACACTTGCGAAAGCACGACGAAGACAAAGTGGAGGTAATACTCGTAAAATGATGAAGAGGGCACTTGACCTTCCTGTCTCCACCTCCAATGCGAGACTTCTTGCATTTGGAGTGGTGAACACCTTTCAGGAGCTCAACGAAGCCCATCTCACAAATCAATACACGAGGCTAGCCCAATCGAAGTCGGGCCGGGACTTGCTAGCCCGCCTTCACATCCATTACGATTTTCACATTCAGGAGCGGGTCCGAGTGCCCGAACTCTGGAGACGCGCCATCAGAGTTCGACCCCTCCCCACTAAGATGGATAAGGAAGACGATAGTGGTCGTCGCCAGGCTAGGGCGGAAGCCTTAGCGCGCCACTATGGCAACACGCAAGGTGTCTACTACGTAGATGTAGCCGGGCCGACCCGCGGGGGGTGGAACACGGCCGCGGTCATACATAAAGAAATACAGGTGGATGGGCTCTCCTTTCGAGCCCCAGGCACAACACAAGCTGAAGAAGTTGCTATCGCCATAGCTGCTTCTGATACCAAATCAAAACACATCATAACAGACTTCCGTTCGGCGTGTAAAAATTATGAGGCTGGCTGGATAATTCTACTAGCTGAACGGGTACTAAGGAACTACAGCCGAGACACCGATCCTACTCCCCGCTGCATAGTTTGGAGTCCGGGACATCAGGGCCTAGCAGGAAACGAAGCTGCAGACGCGGCGGCCCGAGCACTCATTCACCGGGCGTTCCCCTAGGCTCCTGAGCACCTGAAACCTGAAGGTGGCTCTTTGCTCTCGTTCAATGATATAACAGCTTATTATAGGGATAGGCACCGCGTATACCCAGCCCCTGCAAAGGGACTGGGTAAAGCAAACGAACGCGTTCTTCTTAGACTATTCACTAATACAATGCTGTGCCCGGCAGTATTAAAACACTTCGATCCCGCGTTCACTGGCAGCTGAAAACACTGTGGCGAGGTGGCTGACACCTACCACATGGTTTGGGCTTGCCAGCGCAGCTCAGCTCTCTCCCCCACCCCAACCCTACCAGAGAGGAATCGGAGGCGGCCCTGCTTGGCTGCTCGGACCTTCAGGCCCAAAAGGCTTTGTTCAAGAGGGCTAAGCTGGCGGCTTCGACCAATGGGGTCCCAGAATAGGGACACCACCCATTGCGGGGCTCTTTAAGAGAGCTTCACCTCTTTTATTAAATAAAGGCTTTTCATCATCATCATCGCGCACCGATCGTCCACCGTACACCCGCGTCCCCACAGCAATCCGCAGGGAAGCGAGAAGGCTGAAAAAAATTGGCACAGGCTTAGTTAAGTCCGGAAACTGCGAAAGCAATGTGAGCTGCTTTCTCCGTTTCGCTGTAGACGGCATGGCTGCATACAGTAGCAAACCTCCGCCGTGGCTACCGCCGCTCTACACGGACGGCACCCAGATCAAGAGATGTTGACCGCATCCGCCTGGCTGCATAATATGCACGCCGTTTAGCTAAAAGCTGTTCCCTCTCTTCATCCGATTCTTCCGCACGCCGCCGCTTCTTAGCTGCAGCACATCGTTGCAAATTCACCTTATACACATCATCCGACATATTGTGGAGGATTCGCTGGGACGACTGCGACGAGCCG
Organism: Amblyomma mixtum; assembly: GCF_055824585.1. Taxonomy (NCBI): domain Eukaryota; kingdom Metazoa; phylum Arthropoda; class Arachnida; order Ixodida; family Ixodidae; genus Amblyomma; species Amblyomma mixtum. Next base: position 90,637,394 of record NC_143020.1, read on the forward strand.
AGTTGGGGGGCCGCTTTTCAACAGCTGGTATGACGTCACACATAGGTCAAGCTAAGGGTTAATGGTGGATTCTCCGGGACGACGGCCAAGAGCGGAAACCTCGAGAAGTATTACATTCGCAATAAAAAACATCCACTGGCCACAAACACTACCGTAAGCATTCAAACAATGCACTGCAGAATGCTGCGCGGTAGAAAGTATCTGTGGTGGGGAGGCAAACCGGAGACAGAATGAGCGTTTTGGCGACGATGCCGCCAGCAACAATAGAGCAGCCACCGACATGCGTCCGCGGTGCGTCCGTCTTGCTTCCGCGGTTCCATGAATTCGGTAACCCTTCAACCGGGGACAGGTGCACATGTTAAAGTCTCGCTCCGTGCACTGTACTGGAGGCTGGATGACACATTGGAATGTTCAGCAAACTTGACAGTGCACCTCAGGGGCACTACAGCACGGCCAGCTAAAAGTGACTCCGAAAGTCAACACGCTGCTCGGCCGTTTCGGCCGAGATACCCGAAACCCAAGCCTCTTTACCCTCGGAGAGCCAAACACCCGTCTTCCCGGCAAGCTCGACGCAGTTTTGTGGGTCAAGCTACCGTGCCATCTCAAGCTCAAGCTCGCGAGCGCGTCTCTCTCCGCCGGCGTGGCTCCGTCCAGAATCACGTGACGTCCCCTCCGGTTCTCACTGGCCCTCCGTCGATGCCCTCTCCCGGCGTCGGCGCGGCGTCGGCGTTTTTTTCTGTTCCGCTAGAACCTCACGATTCGCCAAAAACGTCCACTGCGGCGGCAAGAAAACACTCCGGTGCCGTCGACGCCGACAAATCGCCCGGAAAAACGCTCCATGCGGGCCACGCCAAGCTCATGTGGCGCCACAATCGCTACGTTCGGTTTCGCACAAATTACAAAAATGTTTTATAAACCCTAACTAAATGTTGAAATACACTTTTCTTGCAGTCATTAGGCGCGTTCCCCCTTGTCAAAAAATCTTCGCGCGAAGCGGATTCGCTCGCCGCAAAAGCTAGGCCCTGCTCTCATCTATCGACGCCCGGGCGAGGTGGAACTGCCGCGCCGCTGCTGTTTCTCGCGTTTGCACACCACGTTGCCGCTCGCGGCATACCGGTCAGAAAGGCATACTACTGTTGACCAAAATTGACCCGCAGACGACGTCACCGAAGCTCAGGGAATGACGAGGAACAAGTCTACGCGTCGACGCGTATTTTTACTTCCATGGGTCTAATTTGCGGCAATGTTGTCTGCGACTGAAACTATTTATTTGCGAAACCTGAAAAAACGAAGTAAAAGCGAAAGCCATGCCGCCACGTGACTGCCTGAAAAGCACTCTAAGCGTCGGTTGACTCATGTTACTCTAGGAGGTGAGTTCAAAATAAACGCGGAAACAGTTACGTTTAACCCGGGTTAATAGGGAAATTGGCCGCCCAGGACAATAGTTTGAGGTTTTTAAAAATTCTCGGAGCCTGTAGATCGAGTTCCGCTCGTAAAAAGACAAGCTCAGGATCCCCTTCAGTTCACTTTTAAGTCTCCTTACGTGCCGAAATGGGAAAGCAATCTGCTAACCGGCACATGCGCAATCTGCTGGACCAGCGCCGTACATTGCTAGGTGGCACTTAAGTGGGTACCACATGACGGCGCTACGACTGCACGCCAAGCAAGCAGGAAATTTACCGGAAACGGACGACATTTGTTACTCGCTTGGTTGATATATCTGTAATTAACATACTCAAAATTTCTCATGCTGGCATAAGTACATATCTCGAAGATACGTTTTTAAGAACTCTGCATTGACTACATCGATGCGCCTTTTTTCAGCTTCAAACGTCGAAGTGTCCCGGCGGAAATTTGCATAACCTAAAGTATATTGAATACCATGCAGGAAAAATTAATGTGTCGTGGCGGAGTAGCAGCGTCCCCGTCTCGGACGCCGGCGACAAGATATGATTATCACTTAGACCCCGATATCTTTTCTTATTAATTTAATTATCATACAAGTGCGGACACTCTTGCGGACAGCCTTTGCCTACAAAATCCGTCCATGCCACATTTGAGCAAAGAAAGGCTTTCGCCTTAATAGAGATATGCTGAATAAACAGCTCGGGCGCGCTAACTTACTCGCTCGCCCACAAAGCCTGCAACCTCAAAAGTGAAGAGGTTCATGGCGGCTCACTTCTCGAAAAAGCCGTGAACGAGGGAAATGCTCGGGTAAACTGGCCACCATATTATGGCGGGGGCAATGGGCGCTTATCCCCAAAACATGCACGCTTCATTACTGTGTGCTGTGAAGCAGATCTGGCACTGTTTCCGTGGTCGGTGAACTTTTCCTCACGCCTGTACATCCGTGATATGCTCAAGCAGCTGAGTGCTCCGACGGCGCAGGGCTTTGACTTGTTTTCAGCTCGTGTGCAATTGAAATCAAATCAAATCAAATTTATTTTCTAACAAGTGGGTGGTCGCCTGGTCTAAAATCTGTACAAACAGCTTGACAAAGGCCCAGGAAACCAGTCGACAACATAGCAGGAGCAAACAGCAAATTCCAGAAGTTCATTAACATGACATCCAAAAGCGTTATACAATGCATACGTCACTGTAGCACGATATGAAAACAAAACAAAAAGCTGATCAATAATAAAATCAGTGCAAAAAGCTCAACAAGGCAGACAGTTTGTAAATGCGAGTGTAATATTTAAAGTAAGAACATATGTATGGATAGATTATATTTGCACGAAGTAGGTTCTCATTGCTTAGGACTAACTTCCAACAGTGTATTTATATTTGCTGAGAAAAACGGGAAGATTAGAAGCCAAGGATTGCAATTTGTGTATGTTCTGAAATGCGTCTGTTCTAATAAAGTACTCACCCGTACCCATGAAAACAATATCAGGCCTTCACCTCGCTGTTTGTTGTAGGCTTTTCTTTATTTCGTCCATGTCGGCTTTGAAACCAACGCATTTCCGCACTGCCTTTTTCGTGGGTGGCCTTAAGGCACGTTCACACTTGCCCAAAAATCCGGCGAGCGAAGCGAATTGACTCGCCGCAAAAACAAGGACCTGTTCTCACTTGTTCACAAGCGGGCGAGGCGGATCCGCCGCTCCGCTGCTGTTTCTCGCAATTCGACACCGCGTCGCTGCTAGCGGTATACACAGATATAGTGAGAAAAGAGCATAAATTTTCGCTGTCTACGTACCATAAGCGTATGCATGCTTACGTACGTTAAACGCAGGCACATTCTCACTTTTAGTTCAGCGTATGCTAGCACAGACGAAAAAATAAACTCAGCGTGTAGTGGCGCCATCTGATTGTCAGGGTGGGAACCATTACTGTCAACAAACTGACTCTGCTGTTAAGCCTAGAAGTGGCGGAATCGTGCTTCTGAATAAAAAAATTCAGGGGGCACTTTGACTGCCTAAAATGCGTAGAGGAGAAAGCGTTTTCCGCACCACTTTGACTGCTTCTGTGACACTGGTGGCGTCACATGTAATTGAGTACTAATTACTAAGTGATGACAAATCACTAATTAATGGTTAATTACTGATTAATGCCTGAATACTGATTAACTGCTAATTAATGACGCTTAACCTTCGCCTTTAGGAGTGGTACGCGACAGTGTGTTGTAGCGCTGCGAGGGAGTCCACGGAACGCCACAACCCGTTCGGCGCGATGTTTGCCGTTTGAACGCAACGGTTTTTGAGGAAAGAAAATGGCGCAGTAATTCTCTGTCATCTCGGTGGACACCTGAAGCTCACCGTAGAGGAAGGGAGGAAGTGGGAGTGAAAGAAGAAAGACAAAGATGGCCCGTAATGAAGGAAATGAAAATTGTATTTGACGAAAGGAAATTACGCAGTAACTGTCTCACATATCTAGGTGGACAGCCGTCAAAATTCAGGGGGGTGGGGGGGGGGGGGGGGGTGCACATTTGTTGACCTAAAGTGCGGTCACTGATGTGTGGTTAAGATGTTAAGCTTCGCCTCTAAGAGTGGAACGCGACAGCGTCTTGCAACGCTGCCAGGGAGTCCATAGAACGCCATCGCCCATTCGGTTCTACGCCTCGCTCGACGGTAAATTGGTTTTTGAGGAAAGGAAATGTATCTGTCTCTCATATCTCGGTGGACACCTAAACCTCGCCGGAAGGGAAAAGAGGAGGATGGCAGTGAGCGAAGACACCGTATTCACTAGACGCGCCTTTGTTCATTCCAAACCATCGAGCTGGCATGGCGCCGGTGAAATGAGAGAGATGACATCTAAATGGCGTGGGCGCGACCTTTCAGTGTTCGCACGTGCCACGGTATGCAATGTTTTTCTAGCAGCAAAGGTAATGTACATCTTGCAGGTGTTGTACTGTACACGGGTGAATATACAGAAGTTCCATCGCATCTTTGCGACATTTATATGGCAGTCCAGTTGGGAGAGAACCTCCCGAACGAATCTTTATCGGCGAGTCTCTCCCTCTCTCACTTGTTTTTAAGCCAATTGGTCATGCGCTTCATGTTTCTCCGCGAAAGAAGACACCCTTTCCTCCAGTGTTTTGTTCAGTTTATGTTGCCAAATGCACTCCCAGACTTTGTAATCTCCTCTGCCGGAGGTGGTCGCTACAGTGTGTCTCGTTACCTTTGTGAGGTTGTCGCATCTTATCGATTCCTTGTCACCCGTTTTTCCAGAGAATATTTGACAACTGTGAAGAAAAGGCAACTTAAGAAAGACTTATTACACGTCCTTTTTCCCGCTCCCTTGTATCGGTCGGCATTTGGGGCTTCAGCGGGACAAAATGTGTTAAAGAGGGTAAGAAGAATGTGGGTAACGCCTTCAGCAAAAACTTTCTTCTTTCAGCTGCACACAGGTACCTTACCTGTTAAAAGCTGGTTACATGAAAGAGACATGTACGTCCCGCGGGGCACCCATTGCCTTCTGTGTAGGAAGGAGGAAACAATTGACCATGTTTTTGTCGACTGTAATAATGCAATCTTCTTTTGGGACGTGTTGCAGCGAACCATAAAGAAAGATTTGCCGCTCACTCCGCACGGCATTAGGTTTCTGCCTGTTGAAGACGATGGAGCTCCATATGACACCCTCTTTCTACTTGGCTTGGATGCTGTGTGGCGTAGTGCCATGGCATATCGCCATTGCGATCCTGGAGCCAGATCTGTGTATAAATATTTTGTTGAGCGTGTCCTGAAAATTTACGATGTGTTAAAAGACCGAGGTTTTGACGAAGAAATTGTATCCATTTTCCAGAATCTATCCCAACTGAAGAAGTTGGAATGATCGCTGGAAGGGAGGAGTGCTGTAGCCATGTAAATAGCCATGTAAATAGTCACATATGTTGTAATGCACTGTATTCGCACGCCTTTGAAGGCAATAAAGAAAAAAAAAAGCTGGCATGGCGGAGGGGATAGCATGCTCGTCTCGCACTCCGAAGACCGGGGTTCGATTCCCGTGGTCGACCAATTTCGTACTCGGTTTTATTTATTTATTTATATGGCCTGACTAGAAAAGTTAATTGAGCTAATTGGGTAATTAAGCAATTAACTAAGCTCAGTCCAACTTGGAGGATCACTATATGATCCCTTCAATTGGTTACTAGCCAAACTACAATTGGCCCCGTTCGAAATTGGCGCACTGTGAAGTCACGACCGTTTCGACCAACTGAAAAGCGTGACATTTTTGTCGACAACTGCTGCTTACAACGATGACACATTAAAGGCTTTCGCCTTAAAAAGAAAGCAAGTTTATCACTTATACGTTTTCTTGCAGGCGAGCTGAGAGGAAGCGAAAGACCTGTGCCGGATTTCTGGCCAGTGAACACAGTGAAAAAGGCAAAAACATCGAGAATTGAATCCGAAGCTGGGGGTCCGGCTTCGAAGGGCGCCGCCATGTTTGTCGCCGCGCGGTGGAATTGGATTGGTCCAGCCCGATCGTTCTCGCCGCGCCGCTTTCCGCATCGCTCGGCGTGAAAAGCGGCCGAATCCGCCTCACTCGCCGGATTTTTGGGCAAGTATGAACGGGCCCTTACATGTGCTTCTTTGCTAATCGCTGAATTGGCGGTAGGGATTTTTTTCCGGAGCCGTGGTGAAAGCCCACGCGCATGGTGTCACAGATTCGTGAAGCTACATAAGCTCTTCACACTGTCCGTCCAGTACAGAGGCTACCGGCGGCTGCACTTCCCACTGTAGTGCTTGTGCGCTTGGTTGTGGTGCGGGAATCTGTTCCGGAAGGGTATGCAACCCTCAGACTCTGGGGTCTCTAGGGACTCTCCTGCAGGTGCGTCTGCAGGTGTTTGTCAAGGCGGTCCTTCATTCCACAGTGAGAACAAATGACCTAGACTTGCCGCCGTGCTGCACTGTGCAGTGACGGGTCTGGTTCCAACCTCGGATGAAGCGAAGCCCGCATTCGACGCACTTGAACGGCTCCTCCCCTGAGTGGACCAGCTGGTGGTCGAGGAGATGAGTCCGCTGTGTGGACCTTTTCCCGCATTCCTGGCACAGAAAAACCCACTTGCTCTCTCGCGTCCGTTTAGGTTCGTTGAAATCGCCTGTGTGAGGGAAAAGAGAACAGAATGGTGAGGTATGGCACACTGAGCGAGACTGCCTGATAGCAGGCTCAGACGAGGGAAATAACCATTGTATTACACAAACGCCACATGCGGCCATTCAGGTGCATGTAGCACCGTTCACAGGGCTGCGAAAGAAGCGCATTGCGGCCAGTCGGAACTTCGGCCACTTCGACGAAGGAGCATATAAAGCTTTGATCGGCAATTTTTCTTTGCATTATATCTGAGAGAAAAATAACTTAAGAAGACACACGCATGCGTAGGTGGTTGGAAAAAGGAGAAATGGGTTGCCCGCGAAAGTTCTTTGCCAGGCATTGGGAGTTGGCAGCGTTAGAGAATGCGAAGATGTGAACACTCTAGTCAAAGAATTTGCCGACTCGCTTCCACGCCCAGCGACTGTAATGGTGCCCCTCGGTGTACCACCTGCAACTACAGGCGTGTCTACACAACTTCCGCTTCTGGACTCAGCGATTTCTGATTTCACGTCGGATATCCCTACTCGAATGGCTTGATGCATCCGTAACGGCGTAAACCATCGCATCCGTTTAAACGCTGCGTCGAACACTTCTTCCTTCTGAAGGAGGTCAGAAGGCACGACAGCTTCCCCACAGGGTGCGGCGACATGCAATCTGTTGTAATTGCACATTTTGCCTCTCTAATGAACAGCAGGCTAAGTTATCGCACTCCTTTTTTTATAGCGAAAGCAATACTACTTGCTCTTTCAGGCCTTTGCCGTGCCGCGGCGGTGACCACCATTGACCTTCATTTGACCTTGATTGCATTAGTTTGGATTAGATTACATTAGACTAGATTGGATTGGACTGGATTGGATTGGATTGAATTAGATTAGTTTACATTAGATTGGATTGGATTGGATAACCGATGCATCACCACAAGTCTAACCACAAGCACCACCACCAGCTACACTACCAGCTGAACCATGGCGTACGTACGGATAGTGCTTTCGCAATTACAGGGCTTAACCAAGCTAAGCCACAGCGAATTTTTTGCGTAGAGAAGCGAAGTGCTTGGAAATGCTGTATTTATATGAAGTCGTGTGGCCAAAGAGCGCCAAACATTGGATGATGTCCGCTTCATTCTAAAGCCACCACTGTTGGCGTTCTATGCGAAAAATGAATAGCGAAGCTTATCGCAGAGTCAATCCTCGCCTTACTGGCGATCGCTGCAGTAAGGAGATAAGGCGCAACGCCACCTTCTGCGCGGACTAGGCTGATTCTCGCTCTCCCGGTGCTCTTCCAGATGATTTTTCCCAGAGGACAGTTCGTTGCATGTGCCACAGGCGAACACAATCGGTGAAGTGGGTGAAATGTTTCCATCCTCGGAGGGCGAACCGAGCTGAGAACTAACATCTTCCAAACAAATAATTTTAACTCTCCTATCGCAGCCGGCACTGTTAATCATCAGTCATCACTGGCACAGAATATATCTGTAAGAAAAGGCGCAACTGTATCTGCGACTTCCTCTGCAATTTTTATACTTTGTAATGTTGCTTCTGTCATTTACTATCACAACTGCGCACGTAAACCTGAAAAACAAAAGCAATGGTGTACGGTCGACGTGCTTCGCCATATCTGTGGTTTGCTCTTCATCATTTTCGTGTTTGTCACTTTGAGTTCAATAAATCTTTTTCCTTCATAAACATTTTGTGTTGTTTGATATTGTATTATCGATTACATTGTCAAGTAGCCGGCACTGCTGTACGGGCTCGGCGCTTCAAGGTGCATGTGTAAACAAAATTCAATTGAAAAAAATATACTGCTTGCACGAAGTTTTATCTTTTATTCCTACGTATTACTTTTATAATGACTAGGTCATGCGGTTTACGGAAATTAGACGGAAGTGTTTTGAAAGAGTCCATATTATCAGCATACCGATTAAAAGTGCTCACGATGTTTTGACCTTAGTTGTCAAGGAAGTAGGCATGATTGGAAACAGACACTTCGCTACTAAGCCTCTGGGACATGAAGATTACTATATTCTTGTTTAACTGACACAAGCTCAATGCGCAGTGCTGGTTTCGTGCGCACTTCAAAATTATAAATATACAGCACGCATCTATCATATTCTAATTCTCTGTTTAGGACATACCAAAAATGAAATTTACCATTGATGTTAAATAAGAAAACAGACGTTTTGAGTGAGTTCACAGGGCTTTAACATACTTACTTAACATCACGAACAACATCACTTTCAATCTCTTTTTCATAGCTATCTCACTGATATAGGCTCTATAATATTCGAAGTTGATATGCATGAAATTGCTTCTCTTTTTGTCTGAGAAATATGCAGACATTCCCAAAAATAAATGAATTTAATAATCAGGCGGACGTTGGCACGTGGCTATGTTACCGCAGAGACGCACATGTTGACGGCTGGCAAAATGCTGATGGGGAGCCAACGCTAGTTACTGACTTTACCTGGGGCGTCAAACTGCAGACGAAACAGTGCGTGAACAATAGCAACAAACATGCAAGGAGTTCGCGGGAGATGAGAATGAAGGTCCCTCTCGACAGCGTTCACTTTACATCCAGTAAAGATGTGTCGAGATGTGTCGACTTTCCCTTCCAACGGAAGTGATAAGGGCGCGTGTCCGAGGGCGATAAAGAGAGGCCATAAGCACAGAAGCAAAACATGATGTGTGTCACGGCTAACTATCACATCGGATATTTTGCTTCATAAGAAATAATGCACCTCGCGACTTTGTTATCACAACCGCTGTGAATATATTTTTCTTTAGAAAAAGAAATTGATTTTGAGGGCTACAGTCAGTGGCGGGACGTTTTAAAGTGTCCCGTACGCCAGCTCGGTAGTTCTTTGCAGGAGCATGAAGGAGACAGTCTTGCGCTGCCGAGACTACCAGACAAAATGTTTCTCCAAGAGGTCTTGTGATTACTGCGGAGTGAAACGCGCTTGAAATGTCTCATGCGGCACTTCCTGCTCTTGTCTTTGTCCGCGGTTATGTCCGGCACACAGAAATCACATTTTAAAGGGAGTAGGAAAAATGAGAGCCCTCGTCTTTTTAATGTTTTTCCGCGGACTTGGTATAACAGTTGCCTCTGATCAGAGGTACACGGGCGTGCTTTACCGTATAGCTATCACGGAAGCGCAGTTTCTATCAAATCAACCGAGAAAAAGCCGTCTACGAGACAACAGATAAGCCGTCAGCGACCTGTCTAAATTTCAGTAGCCGCAGGCTAATTCCGAGCGCGAGCTGCTTGACTAGTCAGTCTCTACCGGAAGTTGCAAAAGTGGCACCCCTTTGGCCCTAGGGTCTGCATGATGTCTTAAGCAACCAATCGGTTCCGTTAGACTGGGGTTTTGCCCGAGGGACAATGCTACTCACTGAAATATAAATTAAACATTTTGTACTAGAAAGCTCTAGTTTGCGATGTGGCATACTACTCGTACATTTTACGCCACACCAGCCTTTTACTGATCGGTCGCGCAGAACTACCAGCTGGATATGCGTGCAGAAGTGTCTCGTGCTAGCGATTTCCAATAGAAGTATACTGATAAAACGGCTCGCTCGCGCGCTGACTCGCTCGCCCACAAATCCTACCACAGCGGAATTAATCCTTGAAAAACCCTCACGCGAGAGAAACGCGTGTACAAACAGGGCAGCATATTCTGGAGGGGGCACTGTGCGTTTACCTGGACAGCATGCCCGCTCCGTCAGGACTGTGCAGTCAGAGGCACTGGCACCGTTCATATAGCCGCATTTTTCCCCAGGCCTGTACATGCGTCATACACATAGGCGGCAAAGTGCTCCAACGGCGCAGGGCTTCGGCTTGCTTTTTGTTCCTCTAGAATTACTCCCTGTACCAGCGAAGAAAATACCAGAGCTTCACTACGTTGTTTGTTGCGTTTTATTTTATTTCGTTCACTATCTTTCCGTTAACTATCTCTTTCACTATTGTTGTGTCCCCTTATTGCTTTTGTGTGTGTGCGCCCCCGCATCCTCCTCCTAACGACCACTCGCATCCTCCTCCTAACGACCACTCGCATCCTCCTCCTAACGACCACTTGCCCCTCGTCGCACGCTGTCGCCAGATGCCCCCCCATGGTGCGCCCCCGCATCCTCCTCCTGTTTTGGGAAGCCACTCCCTCCCGTGGACGCTTCTCCGCTCCCTCCTTTCTTCGGGCGGCCAGTTCGGCTCCTGCCTCGGTCGACGCTGGTCGCACCCTCATCGGCTTTAAATAAACGAAGTCTTAAAGTACCGTGTGCGTCTTTCGCTGCATTCAACACAGCGACCGGACACGACAGTGGCGACGAGAAAGTGGATTCGACCCGCGCTACGCAACGCTATTGACAAGCCATGGCTACGCGAGGGTTTCCCAATCAGATACCAGAGTTCAACGGCTCATCGTGGTCATCGTGGGTTGGACGCCTTCAGTTCTACTTTGAAGCTAACAACATCACAGACCCAGCCTTGAAGAGGGCCAACCTGCTGACGCTGTGCGGGGAGCAGACCTACGATACTGTCTGCGCCCTTATTCAGCCAAGCACACCAGCGGCAGTGTCTTACGACGACATCGTAAAAGCGCTGCAAAAGCACTACGACCCAAGGCCATCCGAGGTCTACAGCCGGGCTCGCTTCCAACGACGAGATCAACTGGGAGGAGAAACTGTGAGCGCCTACGTAGCCGCGCTCAAGAAGCTCGCTGCCGACTGCAATTTTGGAACGCTGTCGACAACAGCTACCGGGCAGGAGGGAGACGCAGCTTCTTCTGCTAACACCACCATGCTTCCCTTGGACGTGATGTTACGCGACAGATTTGTGTGCGGACTGAGTGACGAGTCACTGCAGCAGCGCCTGTTCGCTGAGAAGGACCTCACATTCAGCAAAGCTTACGACATCGCCGTTCGAGCGGAGAGCGCCGGTCACCAGCAGAGAGGGATTCGCCGGAACACCGAGCCGGTACACCAGACAAGCAACCAGGTGCGCAAGCCTTCTGTTGTTGTAAAATCGGTCAAAAAGGCACAACGCTGCTGGCGGTGTGACGACCAACACAACCCCCAGGGATGTCGATTCCAGTCAGCCACGTGTAATTTTTGCCACAAGCGAGGGCATATCGAAAGAGCATGCATTACGAAACGGAGACTTGCCAAGATAAAGTCACCTTCCCAGCCTAATCACAGCGTCAACGCCTCAGAGAATACGCCGCTATCTGATCTCCATGGAACAACATCAGCAACACCATCTGTGTTGTACGACCTGAACACCATGAATCTCGGCACGCGACCGAAGATTTTTACAGAAGTAAGCGTACATCACCAGCTGATTAAGTTCGAGGTGGACTCCGGCGCAGCCTGTACTCTGATCAGTGAGGACACGTTCCGAACTTCATGGCCATCTGACGCACCCGCCCTGCAACAAGACGACACGCACCTGCGAACGTGGTCAGGACAGAATCTGCCACTATTGGGCTCTGCCAACGTGCAGGTTAACTACAACGGCCAGACCCATACGCTACCTCTGCTTGTTGTGAAGGGCACAGGATCAAGCCTTCTAGGGAGAAACTGGTTTTCTCCACTAGGCGTGATGATATGCGGCATACACCAGACGCCGAGCCAGAACATGGTTGAGCAACTGCAAGAGAAATACGAAAGAGTATTCTCGGAAGAGATTCCAGGAAACGAAGGGCCCCCGGTCACACTGGAGTTGTTGGACAACGCGCAACCCAAATTTCTGAAGGCCAGGCCGGTGCCGTTTGCTCTCCGAGATTCAGTTGAAAAAGAGTTGGACAAACTGGAGCAGCAAGGTGTCATCGAGCCGACGCAGCATTCAGAATGGGCCACACCACTTGTCGTAGTTCGCAAGAAGAACGGAACCATACGCCTCTGCGGAGACTACCGGAGCACCGTCAATCTTGCGACTAAAGCGTCCTCTTACCCGCTACCGACACCTGAAGAAGTATTCAGTGTACTGCGTGGCGCAAGAGTCTTCAGCACATTGGACCTCACCCAGGCGTATCAGCAGCTGAAGGTGAGCGAGTCAACTGCTGAATTATTGGCAATTAACACACTGAAAGGCTTGTACAAAGTCAAGCGACTGCCTTTTGGCGTAGCTGCAGCCCCGGCCATATTTCAAAAATTCATGGAGACAGTGCTTCAGGGCATCCCAGGAGTTTGTGTCTACCTTGACGATGTCATCATCAGTGGCACTTCCACTGAAGAGCATGCAGTGCGCCTAGAGCTCGTTCTCGAAAGGCTAGCAAACGCTAATTTGTGCATAAGCAAATCGAAGTGCTGTTTTGCGGTGCCAGAGGTGCAATTTCTGGGACACCGAATTAATGCGGAAGGCATTCACCCTACCGAGGACAAAGTGCGAGCGATCACAGAAGCACGAGCTCCAACAAACAAGCAGGAGCTACAGGCTTTTCTCGGACTCTTGACGTTCTACGACCGGTTCTTGGAACAAAGAGCTACCGTGGCCAACGACTTATACCAACTCCTTCGGAAAGATGTGACATGGACATGGTCGCCACGCCATCAGCAGTCATTCGATGCCCTGAAAGACCTGATTCGAAGATGTACAGTCCTCCGCCACTACGACGAAAGGAAGCCTCTGCTTTTGGCTTGCGACGCATCACCGTACGGAGTCGGCGCGGTTCTATCGCAAACTGACGAGCAAGGAAGGGAAGCTCCCATCGCCTTCGCCTCACGTACGTTGTCGCAAGCAGAACGCAACTACGCGCAACTTGACAAAGAAGGGCTAGCCATCGTCTACGCGGCGACACATTTTCACCAGTACATTGCCGGCCGGAAGGTGACCTTTATAACCGATCACCGACCGCTATTGGGCATTCTGGGACCACAAAGGCCTATGCCACCAACTTTGTCTCCGCGAATGACACGTTGGTGCATCAAACTCTCAGCGTACGACTACGCTCTGGTCTACCGCAATGGGAGTAAACATCAAAACGCCGATGCGCTAAGCCGTCTGCCACTAGACGCAACTGTTGACGAACCATTTCCACCAGGAGACGTTCTGATGTTCGAAGCACTGCCAGAACCTCCGCTTACAGCAGGCACAGTTGCAGCATCTACGCAGAAGTGCGCAGCTCTCCGGCTAGTTTACACAGCTGTTCAACAAGGCAACGTGCATAAACTCAAAGGGGACAACTTCGACGCTTACCGCAGGCGAGCTACAGAGTTGAGCACCCATCGCGGCTGCATCATATTTGGGTCCCGAGTTGTGATGCCGAGAGAACTACGCGCACAAGCTATGTCTCTCATCCACGCCGGACATCGGGGCATCGTTGCAATGAAAAAGTGTGCCAGAAGCTACATGTGGTGGCCTGGCATTGACAACGACATCGAAACAGTGGTGCGAGAATGCAAGCCTTGCCAGAGCAGCCGGAGCGCCCCGCCGAAAGCTCCTGTCCCAGAATGGGAAAAGCCAGACACACCATGGCACACACTGAACATTGATTTTGCAGGACCAATTGAGGGCTGCACTTTCCTTGTGGTCGTAGATGCCTACACAAAGTGGCTTGAGATAAGGCAAATGGGACAGACGACTTCGGCAGCAGTCATTGACAACCTCCGATCACTATTTGCAACGTTCGGCCTGCCGCGCAAGGTAGTGTCGGACAACGGAACACCGTTTGTGTCTGCGGAGATCCTCAAGTTTTATCGCGACAACGGGATCTCATCAGTTACATCGGCCCCCTACCACCCAGCGACAAACGGACAAGCCGAGCGCTACGTAGCCGAGCTAAAACGCGCCCTTGAAAGAGATCAGACAGGCTCGCTGCAGCGCCGCCTTGCGCGCTTTCTCTTCAAGCAGCACACGACGGTTCAGAGCACAACAGGCGAGACCCCCTCGAAAATGATGTTCGAGCGTGAAATGCGAACCCAGCTCACAGCCATCCTCCCCGAGCCAAAGGCAGAGACGTTCCGGGAAGAAAAAGCGATTCCGCGCTGCGGCACGCTTAATGAGGGGCAGCGCGTCCTCGCCCGACAGTTTCTGAAAAAGCCACGCTGGGAGGAAGCTACAATTGTCAGACGCATAGGCCTGCGCTCTTGGCTCGTCAACATACATGGCACAGTAGCACGCCGACATCTCAACCAGCTGCGTAGATTTACGACGCCGTCTGAGAGCTGTCCGCCAGCGGAGAGAGCACGTGCACCATCTTCCCACATAGCCTGGCACCTCTTCCCGGAAGAAGAGACTTCGCCCAGGACAGACCTAGGAGACACAGCGAACAACAGCCAGCCTACAAGTGTTTCTCCCCCGAGCGCACAAAGCCAGCGCGCCTCCACGCGTGAGCGCCGACCCCCTGCACGATACCAGGCAACTTTCTAAGGGGGAAGGAAGTGTTGTGTCCCCTTATTGCTTTTGTGTGTGTGCGCCCCCGCATCCTCCTCCTAACGACCACTCGCATCCTCCTCCTAACGACCACTCGCATCCTCCTCCTAACGACCACTTGCCCCTCGTCGCACGCTGTCGCCAGATGCCCCCCCATGGTGCGCCCCCGCATCCTCCTCCTGTTTTGGGAAGCCACTCCCTCCCGTGGACGCTTCTCCGCTCCCTCCTTTCTTCGGGCGGCCAGTTCGGCTCCTGCCTCGGTCGACGCTGGTCGCACCCTCATCGGCTTTAAATAAACGAAGTCTTAAAGTACCGTGTGCGTCTTTCGCTGCATTCAACACAGCGACCGGACACGACAGTGGCGACGAGAAAGTGGATTCGACCCGCGCTACGCAACGCTATTGACAAGCCATGGCTACGCGAGGGTTTCCCAATCAGATACCAGAGTTCAACGGCTCATCGTGGTCATCGTGGGTTGGACGCCTTCAGTTCTACTTTGAAGCTAACAACATCACAGACCCAGCCTTGAAGAGGGCCAACCTGCTGACGCTGTGCGGGGAGCAGACCTACGATACTGTCTGCGCCCTTATTCAGCCAAGCACACCAGCGGCAGTGTCTTACGACGACATCGTAAAAGCGCTGCAAAAGCACTACGACCCAAGGCCATCCGAGGTCTACAGCCGGGCTCGCTTCCAACGACGAGATCAACTGGGAGGAGAAACTGTGAGCGCCTACGTAGCCGCGCTCAAGAAGCTCGCTGCCGACTGCAATTTTGGAACGCTGTCGACAACAGCTACCGGGCAGGAGGGAGACGCAGCTTCTTCTGCTAACACCACCATGCTTCCCTTGGACGTGATGTTACGCGACAGATTTATGTGCGGACTGAGTGACGAGTCACTGCAGCAGCGCCTGTTCGCTGAGAAGGACCTCACATTCAGCAAAGCTTACGACATCGCCGTTCGAGCGGAGAGCGCCGGTCACCAGCAGAGAGGGATTCGCCGGAACACCGAGCCGGTACACCAGACAAGCAACCAGGTGCGCAAGCCTTCTGTTGTTGTAAAATCGGTCAAAAAGGCACAACGCTGCTGGCGGTGTGACGACCAACACAACCCCCAGGGATGTCGATTCCAGTCAGCCACGTGTAATTTTTGCCACAAGCGAGGGCATATCGAAAGAGCATGCATTACGAAACGGAGACTTGCCAAGATAAAGTCACCTTCCCAGCCTAATCACAGCGTCAACGCCTCAGAGAATACGCCGCTATCTGATCTCCATGGAACAACATCAGCAACACCATCTGTGTTGTACGACCTGAACACCATGAATCTCGGCACGCGACCGAAGATTTTTACAGAAGTAAGCGTACATCACCAGCTGATTAAGTTCGAGGTGGACTCCGGCGCAGCCTGTACTCTGATCAGTGAGGACACGTTCCGAACTTCATGGCCATCTGACGCACCCGCCCTGCAACAAGACGACACGCACCTGCGAACGTGGTCAGGACAGAATCTGCCACTATTGGGCTCTGCCAACGTGCAGGTTAACTACAACGGCCAGACCCATACGCTACCTCTGCTTGTTGTGAAGGGCACAGGATCAAGCCTTCTAGGGAGAAACTGGTTTTCTCCACTAGGCGTGATGATATGCGGCATACACCAGACGCCGAGCCAGAACATGGTTGAGCAACTGCAAGAGAAATACGAAAGAGTATTCTCGGAAGAGATTCCAGGAAACGAAGGGCCCCCGGTCACACTGGAGTTGTTGGACAACGCGCAACCCAAATTTCTGAAGGCCAGGCCGGTGCCGTTTGCTCTCCGAGATTCAGTTGAAAAAGAGTTGGACAAACTGGAGCAGCAAGGTGTCATCGAGCCGACGCAGCATTCAGAATGGGCCACACCACTTGTCGTAGTTCGCAAGAAGAACGGAACCATACGCCTCTGCGGAGACTACCGGAGCACCGTCAATCTTGCGACTAAAGCGTCCTCTTACCCGCTACCGACACCTGAAGAAGTATTCAGTGTACTGCGTGGCGCAAGAGTCTTCAGCACATTGGACCTCACCCAGGCGTATCAGCAGCTGAAGGTGAGCGAGTCAACTACTGAATTATTGGCAATTAACACACTGAAAGGCTTGTACAAAGTCAAGCGACTGCCTTTTGGCGTAGCTGCAGCCCCGGCCATATTTCAAAAATTCATGGAGACAGTGCTTCAGGGCATCCCAGGAGTTTGTGTCTACCTTGACGATGTCATCATCAGTGGCACTTCCACTGAAGAGCATGCAGTGCGCCTAGAGCTCGTTCTCGAAAGGCTAGCAAACGCTAATTTGTGCATAAGCAAATCGAAGTGCTGTTTTGCGGTGCCAGAGGTGCAATTTCTGGGACACCGAATTAATGCGGAAGGCATTCACCCTACCGAGGACAAAGTGCGAGCGATCACAGAAGCACGAGCTCCAACAAACAAGCAGGAGCTACAGGCTTTTCTCGGACTCTTGACGTTCTACGACCGGTTCTTGGAACAAAGAGCTACCGTGGCCAACGACTTATACCAACTCCTTCGGAAAGATGTGACATGGACATGGTCGCCACGCCATCAGCAGTCATTCGATGCCCTGAAAGACCTGATTCGAAGATGTACAGTCCTCCGCCACTACGACGAAAGGAAGCCTCTGCTTTTGGCTTGCGACGCATCACCGTACGGAGTCGGCGCGGTTCTATCGCAAACTGACGAGCAAGGAAGGGAAGCTCCCATCGCCTTCGCCTCACGTACGTTGTCGCAAGCAGAACGCAACTACGCGCAACTTGACAAAGAAGGGCTAGCCATCGTCTACGCGGCGACACATTTTCACCAGTACATTGCCGGCCGGAAGGTGACCTTTATAACCGATCACCGACCGCTATTGGGCATTCTGGGACCACAAAGGCCTATGCCACCAACTTTGTCTCCGCGAATGACACGTTGGTGCATCAAACTCTCAGCGTACGACTACGCTCTGGTCTACCGCAATGGGAGTAAACATCAAAACGCCGATGCGCTAAGCCGTCTGCCACTAGACGCAACTGTTGACGAACCATTTCCACCAGGAGACGTTCTGATGTTCGAAGCACTGCCAGAACCTCCGCTTACAGCAGGCACAGTTGCAGCATCTACGCAGAAGTGCGCAGCTCTCCGGCTAGTTTACACAGCTGTTCAACAAGGCAACGTGCATAAACTCAAAGGGGACAACTTCGACGCTTACCGCAGGCGAGCTACAGAGTTGAGCACCCATCGCGGCTGCATCATATTTGGGTCCCGAGTTGTGATGCCGAGAGAACTACGCGCACAAGCTATGTCTCTCATCCACGCCGGACATCGGGGCATCGTTGCAATGAAAAAGTGTGCCAGAAGCTACATGTGGTGGCCTGGCATTGACAACGACATCGAAACAGTGGTGCGAGAATGCAAGCCTTGCCAGAGCAGCCGGAGCGCCCCGCCGAAAGCTCCTGTCCCAGAATGGGAAAAGCCAGACACACCATGGCACACACTGAACATTGATTTTGCAGGACCAATTGAGGGCTGCACTTTCCTTGTGGTCGTAGATGCCTACACAAAGTGGCTTGAGATAAGGCAAATGGGACAGACGACTTCGGCAGCAGTCATTGACAACCTCCGATCACTATTTGCAACGTTCGGCCTGCCGCGCAAGGTAGTGTCGGACAACGGAACACCGTTTGTGTCTGCGGAGATCCTCAAGTTTTATCGCGACAACGGGATCTCATCAGTTACATCGGCCCCCTACCACCCAGCGACAAACGGACAAGCCGAGCGCTACGTAGCCGAGCTAAAACGCGCCCTTGAAAGAGATCAGACAGGCTCGCTGCAGCGCCGCCTTGCGCGCTTTCTCTTCAAGCAGCACACGACGGTTCAGAGCACAACAGGCGAGACCCCCTCGAAAATGATGTTCGAGCGTGAAATGCGAACCCAGCTCACAGCCATCCTCCCCGAGCCAAAGGCAGAGACGTTCCGGGAAGAAAAAGCGATTCCGCGCTGCGGCACGCTTAATGAGGGGCAGCGCGTCCTCGCCCGACAGTTTCTGAAAAAGCCACGCTGGGAGGAAGCTACAATTGTCAGACGCATAGGCCTGCGCTCTTGGCTCGTCAACATACATGGCACAGTAGCACGCCGACATCTCAACCAGCTGCGTAGATTTACGACGCCGTCTGAGAGCTGTCCGCCAGCGGAGAGAGCACGTGCACCATCTTCCCACATAGCCTGGCACCTCTTCCCGGAAGAAGAGACTTCGCCCAGGACAGACCTAGGAGACACAGCGAACAACAGCCAGCCTACAAGTGTTTCTCCCCCGAGCGCACAAAGCCAGCGCGCCTCCACGCGTGAGCGCCGACCCCCTGCACGATACCAGGCAACTTTCTAAGGGGGAAGGAAGTGTTGTGTCCCCTTATTGCTTTTGTGTGTGTGCGCCCCCGCATCCTCCTCCTAACGACCACTCGCATCCTCCTCCTAACGACCACTCGCATCCTCCTCCTAACGACCACTTGCCCCTCGTCGCACGCTGTCGCCAGATGCCCCCCCATGGTGCGCCCCCGCATCCTCCTCCTGTTTTGGGAAGCCACTCCCTCCCGTGGACGCTTCTCCGCTCCCTCCTTTCTTCGGGCGGCCAGTTCGGCTCCTGCCTCGGTCGACGCTGGTCGCACCCTCATCGGCTTTAAATAAACGAAGTCTTAAAGTACCGTGTGCGTCTTTCGCTGCATTCAACACAGCGACCGGACACGACAACTATATATATATATATATATATATATATATATGTATATATATATATTGTTATGAAGAAGAAGAGGGCAGTGGCGCGGGACGGAGCGCTCGCGCTAGGCCAGCGGCCATTAAATCATATTATCATATGTCATCATTTCGTTCTTTTTCTAGGCTTGCCACCTCGTAACATTTGCTGTGAGGTGCGGGGTACGTCGTCATCCTGGTCCCTGGAGCATCGCCACTTTCTGCTCGCCTTCGTCGTTGGCCGAGGGGACCTGGACTCAGCCGCCGGCTCAACCCGAGCCCGACCAGACCAGAACCGACCAGCCGCTTTCCCCACCCCCGTCCCCAGCCCCGACCACAAGACACGACGACCAGGACCAGACGCAGCATGACCCGACGACGACCCGAATCAACACGGCACCCGCGCCCAAGCTGTACGGCGAGTCCTTAATCCCTGACCTTCGGCTGTGGCGACCGACCGCTGGACCTGATGCTCCGGGGACAACCGTTCACCAGATCATCTCGTTCATCTTGGTGGCCCATTTTTTTTTCAATCCTTTGTGGTCATGGTCATCGCCACCTCATCATTGAAAATTTCAGCAATCGATCGGGACGATCGCTCGGAGGACCCGGGTCAAGTTATGAAGAAAAAGAGGGCAGTGGCGCGGGACGGAGCGCTCGCGCTAGGCCAGCGGCCATTAAATCATATTATCATCTGTCATCATGTCGTTCTTTTTCTAGGCTTGCCACCTCGTAACAATATATATATATATATATATATATATATGACAGAAGCCAACAGCCACAGAAATATTTATAACGAGCCCCTCATCCCCTTCCCTTGTTTGCTATATATATATATATATATATATATATATATATATATATATATATATATATTGTCACAGAAGCAGGTAGGCAGCGTCACTGTGTTTCTTGCCGGACTTGTACACAATAGTGACGTCGAACTCCTGCAAGCGGAGACTCCAGCGGGCTAAGCGGCCAGAAGGATCTTTAAGGTTTGCTAGCTAGCAGAGAGAGTGGTAATCACTGACCACTCTAAACGGCCGACCATACAAATACGGCCGAAATTTCGTCACCGCCCACACAATTGCAAGGCACTCCTTTTCGGTAGTAGAATAATTCGCTTCGGCACGAGAGAGGGTGCGACTGGCGTAAGCAATGACCCGCTCAGCACCATATTGCCACTGAACGAGAACTGCTCCGAGGCCAACGTTACTGGCGTCGGTATGAAATGCTGTATCCACCTCCTCGTCGAAGTGGCCAAGTATGGGCGTTGTTTGAAGGCGTGTGCGAATCTCCTGGAAAGCCCTTTGCTGCTCGTCGGCCCAGATGAAAGGTTGGTCGTCCTTTGTTAGACGAGTCAGTGGTTCGGCTTTCCGGGAGAAGTCATAGACAAAGCGTCTGTAATATGCACAGAGGCCCAAAAACCGTCGAACAGAACTTTTTTCAGTAGGAGTCGGGAAAGCAGCCACGGCAGCCGTCTTCTCTGGATCATGGCTAATGCCCTCAGCGCTGACAACATGGCCCAGAAATTTCAGCTGTTGGAATGCAAAGTGGCATTTTTCCGGTTTTAGTGAGAGGCCGACCGCGCGGATGGCATTTAGGACGGCCGTCAAGCGCTTGAGATGCTCGTCGTAAGTCGCAGAGAAAATGACGACGTCATCAAGGTAGACGAGGCACTGTTGTATCGTAGTAATGATAATTAGCAGTAAAACAGTACACGTAGCATACGGTCGAGCCGATCTGTATTCTGCTACTTCGTCGTCTTCTCCACTCCCGTGCGCGCGAGTGCGTGCAGCGCACTTGCCACACTTCATCTTTATCACATTTCGCATGGTGAAGCGGCCCGCATGGTTCAAAGACTATGACATCCGCTGGACATTTTGTTTTTTTAAGTGCGGCGGAAAGTTTGCATGGCCATCGATGAAAATTGAGGTCCGTGGTCAGAGACAATCTCTTGAGGGTAACCCTCACGAGAAAAAAGGCCAAGCAGGAATTCTTGATTGGTTTGAGTTGTGATGGCATCAGCGAAGAAAACCTCTGGCCACTTACTATAATAATCCATTAGAGTAATCGCGAAGCGGCAGCCACTGGGAGCTTGATCGAAAGGCCCCACAATATCAATGGCAACCTTATCCCAAGGTTTTTCTGGGAAGGCGACAGGTTGCAGAGGAGCTGCCACCGGATGAGCCGATTTGTCATAGGACTGGCAGACAACGCATGTCCGTACCATTTCTTCGACGTGCTCGTCCATTCGCGGCCACCAGTAGAGCTCTCGCAGTCGACTTTTCGTGCGGCTTATTCCGGGGTGTGACTCGTGCGCGATGTCCATGAGGCGTCGTCGCAAACTTTCGGGAACGACGAGCCTGTCACCTCGGAACAAGACGCCCTGCACGACAGACAGCTCCGAGCGCAGGAGATAATATGGTCTGAGGTTCTCCGGTAGGGATTTCTTGTCCGGCCATGTCGCAGATGTAAACTGAATGGCTTGAGCAACTGCCGCGTCGCTGATGGTTGTCTCTTGTAGCTCTTGTAGAGTCACGGCTGGCGATAGCAGGCAGACGAAATCGTCGTCACTGGAGTCGAACTCACCGGGCTCACTGCATGATGAGGTCGGTAAGGGAAGGCGAGACAGAGCGTCCGCAACAGAGTTGTCATTGCCTTTGCGGTACTCTACAGTGTAGTTGTAGCACAACAGGCGAGCCTACCAACGTGAAATTCGCAACGGCCGATGACCCGTTCCTTTCGTCGACAGCAAAGTGACAAGTGCACTGTGGTCGGTGCGTAGAACAAAAGGCCGGCCCCACAAATACACGTGCCACCGTTCGCACGCCCAAACGCAAGCTAGGGCCTCACGTTCGCCAACAGAGTACTTTCGTTCTTGGGGTGTCAAGGTACGGGAGGCAAACGCAACAGTTTGCAGGGAATGGCCGTTGTCTTGCTGAAGCACTGCCCCAAGGCCATATCCGGAAGCGTCAGTCGTTACAACCACGGGAAGGGCAGGATCAAAAAAATGCAACACGTCACATGACGTCAACATGGACTTCAGTAGTGTGAAACTTGAATCTGCAGCAGCGGTCCAAGTGAAGGCTGAGTCGCTTCCACGAAGTAGGGCGCGCATAGGCTCAACGACGTCGGAGTAATGCGGGATGAACTTGGAGTAGAAACCCGCAAGTCCAAGGAGGGAGCGAAGCTCACCGATGTTAGATGGAGTCGGAGCCTTCGTAATCGCCTCGATGGCAGAAGAAAGCGGAAACAGTCCTTCACCACTGACAACGTGCCCCAAGAAAGTGAGCTTCGGAACGTCGAAGACACATTTGTGGTTGAGCTTGAGTCCGGCTTGGGACAGGCGCTCGAGAACAACACGAAGGTTGGTCAGGTGCTCCTGTCGGGTGGTGCCATGGACTATGATATCGTCGATGTAGAAGAGGACACCTTTGCACCCTTTTAAAATTAAGTGCATCATCTTCTGAAAAGCCGAAGGCGCCGAAGCAAGGCCGAAACACACTCGTTTGAAGCGGAAGAGGCCATCATGGGTAATGAATGTGGTCAATTCCCGACTCTCAGGGCTAAGTGGTACTTGATGGTAAGCCGAGGCAAGGTCCAACTTCGAAAAACGCTGTGACCCGGCCAAGCTATGGAGAAGTTCTTCCGTTTGAGGCAAAGGAAAACTGTCGACCACAATAGCCTTGTTCGGCTCACGCAAATCGACGCACATGCGGATGGAGCCATCCTTTTTCCGAGCAACGACTATCGGTGAAATCCACTTGGAAGCGTCGACCCGTTCAATGATGTCTTGAGCTTCAAGCTTCTGGAGTTCCTAGGACACTTGCTGTCGAATGGCAAACGGCAGCCGTCGGAGCTTGCAAGCAACAGGAGAAACGGAATCCTGCACTCTGACTTTGTGCACGTAGCCACGAGCAACTCCGAGTTCCTTGGAGAAGAGATGTTCGAAGTGTGGACGTAGCTCAGGAGGTAACAGAGGCGTATCAGGTGTCATGGAAAGACATTCCAACGATGCACCTTTGATCTTCATTTGTAGGGCCGCAATGGAATCCAGACCCAGCAGCGTTGTGCCGCCCGAGACAACGTACAACAGGATGCAGGCGGTACGGTCGTGAAACTTGGCTGAGGCAACAAAACAGCCTTGGACTATAATCCGAGACTGAGAATAGTCCAATAGTTGAACTGCAGTTGGTGTAAGCGGAAAAATTGCAGCGAAGAATCGGTGGTATAGATCTTCAGAAATAATTGACACAGATGAGCCGGTGTCAATCAGGAAGCGGATGGACTTGCCTTCAATCAGGACCGAGGCGAAAATTCCGTTTTTTTTGACTTTCAACATTGAGAATAGATGCACTGCCGGAGGCATCCGGCATCGACGATGTGTCAGCAGTATCTGCAACTTGCTGAACTTGAACAGGACGGTCGGACGACTTGCAGAGAGAGTCGAAATGGCCCATCTTGCCGCACCGACGACACTGGCGGTTGCGGGCTCGGCATGCAGGGTTGTTCGCCAGGTGGGCCGTAGATCCGCAACGGTAGCACATGCGCTGTGGTATACAGCAGCAGGTTGCGATGGTTGACTTTGGCACTTGCAGCAATGGACCTGAGGTGGTGTTTGTCTCGATCCGCGCTCGCATCCCACACGATGTACTGGAGCGTCCACCTCAGCCAATTCCCTGGCTTCACGGGAAGCTTGCTCGCACTGTCGAGCAAGGAGCACGGCGCGCGACAGAGTCAATGAGGAGCCTTCCATGAGTAGGCGCTCACGCAGATGGCAACTCGAGGTCTTCTCCACCAGCTGGTCCCTGATCATATCGTCCGCCATGGTCCCAAAGCCACAGTCGCCGACGAGGCTGCGAAGGACAGCGACGTACTCATCGGTTGTCTCTCCTGGAGCCTGAACTCGACGGCGAAAGCGATGACGTGCGGCGATTACATTCACGGACGATTTGTAATGCGCCGACAGGATGGATATCGCCGCATCAAATTCGTCAAGGCGCGGCGCCTCGTCACCGGAGTGCGATGCAGCTGCTGTAGGCGCTGGAGTGGACGACGGCGGCGCCAAGGTATAAAAATTGCGCTGACCTTCCAGTCCGAGGCAATTCAGCAGGATGGGCTTCCGCCTGTCCGCGCCCAGAGTAGAGGCACCAGAGGCCAGCATGTAATTCCGGAACGCCAGCTCCCATTGCTCCCATGGAAGGGCAGGACGACCAGGAGTCGGCAGGAAGGGCGGTGGTGGCTGAAGCCCAGAAAAGCTCATGACGGAAGGTTAGCAGGCCACGTGAAGGTCCCGAATCAAAATAGCATCCTCGTCGCCAAAATATGTTGTATAGTAGTAATGATAATCAGCAGTAAAACAGTACACGTAGCATACGTCGAGCCGATCTGTATTCTGCTACTTCGTCGTCTTCTCCACTCCCGTGCGCGCGAGTGCGTGCAGCGCACTTGCCACACTTCATCTTTATCACAGGCACGTCTGCCATTTGAGGCCGGCTAGGACAGTGTACATCATTCTTTGGAAGGTCGCGGGGGCGGAGCACAAACCAAAGGGAAGCACCTTAAATTCGTAGAGGCCGTGAGGAGTAATGAACGCCGTCTTTTCACGATCACGTTCATCGATCACGTCGCAGTGCACTGTAAAGAACATGCTGGTGCGTGGAGGTACTCTGACATGATCATCGCATATCCGGAAAACTGGCCTGTCTGCTGTGTAGTCGTCGGAAACTGCGCGCTGGGTAGAAAAAGTCACCATGAGGTCACGGAGGTCGATGATTGAGCCGTTTTTTCGAAGAAAATCAAGACCGAGGATCAGGTCCTTGGAGCACTCCGCCAGCACAGCAAATCAACAAGAGAAAGTTACTTGGCGAATCTCGACTCGGGCGGAGCACACTCCTAGCGGTGTCAGCACATGCCCTCCGGTTGTCCTTATCGGCGCGCCGTGCCAAGGAGTCAGGACTTTGCGTAGGATTGTAGCAAGGCCACGACTCATAACGCAAAAATCAGCGCCGGTATCTACAAGGGCAGTCGTATGGTGGTTGTCAACGACGATCGGTATCTCAGCGGAAAGAAGCTCATCGCCGACGAAGTGCGCCGTGTCACGGATCGTTGGACTGACGGGTCGTTCAGTGCGTCGAATTGCGGCGTCGAAGGTAAGCTTCTGTGATTGTCGGGAGGTCGTCGGACTCGTTGGTCGTTCGGTGCGTCGATTGGGGGTGTCGGAGGAAAACTGCGGCGATCGTCGGAAAGTGGTCGGACTGCTGGTCGGTGCGGGGGGTCGGAGGTCGGAATGTTTGATTGAATCGGCGAATGGAGGATGTTGGTCGTAGTGCTCATCGACGGCGGCTCTACCTCCGAGAGTCGTCGTCCTCAGTTTTCGCGGCGCGGACTTGGGGACTGCCTGAAGGAAGTACGCCGGTTGGGGGAAAACTGTCGCGGCGTTGGCGACCTGGACTGGCGTCGCGGTGGGGACGCAGGTGGGACGTTGGCGCTGAGGTACTGGTCGATGTCCCGAGGTCGTTCACCATAGCGCGGCCGAGCGGCATCCGGTGAGAATCCGCGCAAGTCCATCTGACGGTAAGGACAGTTGCTCAGTACGTGTCCGGCTCCGCCGCAGTGGAAGCACAGAGGTAGATTGTTCGGCGTACGCCACACGTGTGCTTTGCGAACGGGCGGTCGAGTGTACGGCGCATCAGCCGCAGCTGGATGTCGGGGTGCAGGACGGGCGAGAGGAGCGGGCCTGTAGGGTGCCGGCGGTGCTGGCGCAGGGGTACGCAACGCGCCGCTGTAGGGCATGACGTGCGGCGCAGGAGGCTGGGGGGATAGGATTGATGGCACTGCTTGCCGGAGCTCTTCACGTATAACATCCGAGATGCCTCCAACAAGCGGGTCTTGCTCGAGAAAGGGCAGCTTTTGCAGTTCTTCACGTAAGATGCTTCGGACAAGCTCGCGAAGGGCGCCACTCTCGTTGCCGTTCATCGGCAAGGGGAAGTCCACAGCAGTGATGTTCGCAGAACGATCAAATTGTACGAATCGCTGTTGTAGGGCACGCTCCATACTTGTCGCCTTCTTCTTAAAATCAGCCACAGTACATGGAGGGTCACGTACAAGGCCGACGAAGATCTGTTCTCTAACGCCACGCATAAGATGGCACACCTTCTTTGCCTCCGACATGGACGGATCCGCGCGGTTGAAAAGCCGAGTCATTTCTTCTACGAACATGGCGACGCTCTCATTGGGCCGCTGCGCTCGGGACTGTAGAGCCAGTTCAGCCATCTCTTTTCTTGCGTCGTTGCCGAATGTGCTGAGCAGCTTTTGCCGGCAATCTTGCCAGGTGGTAATGATAGTCTCGTGGGTTTCGAACCACATCTTGGCGGCGTCTTCAAGAGAAAAATAAATATTCCGCAACTTCCGCTCCTCATCCCACGCATTAAACGTAGTGACCCGGTCGTAGTTCGTCAACCAGTCCTCAACATCCTCAAATTTGTCACCATGGAACGGAGTGGGCATACGCGGAGCATGGAAGAACAGCGGCGGGACACTAACTGGAAGGTGAATGGGCTGGCTTGCCTCTGTAGTCGTTATGGTTCGCGGTAAGGAAAGAAGGGGACCACACTCGGGGGCTAAGCCTCTCAAGCGGCGGCCGGCCTTGTGCACAGGTGTGTCCACGGTGTGTAGCGCGGCTTCGGAGGCACCCAGAAGCTCTTCGGACATGGGATGTACCCAGCACATTCACCAAAATGTCACAGAAGCAGTTAAGCAGGTTTATATTTGCCACAACGTCAAAGCGCCAGCGGAAACTGCCCGGCCGGCTAACCGACTAGCGAGCGAGCTCTCGGGCGAAGAAGAGCGCGCGCCAGCCTCCTGAGCGCGACTACTAGGCGGCGCCAGTAATGCGTTGCGGCAATATATATATATATATTTAATTTTTTTTGGCGGGTGGGAGGGGGGAGGGGGGTCCCAGAGTTCCCATGCGCTGGCTTCTTCGTTGCTGGTCATTGCGATGAGGTTCTTTTTTTTTTCTGTCGAACCGAGGAGCAAGCGCAAGTGTATGACGTCACTGATCCTTGATGGCATATAAGCGCATATCACAGTGCTCCCTCTGTAGAGGCTACAGGAGGCTGCAGTTCCCTCACTCGTACTTCTTCGCTAGCTGTGGTACGAGAACCTGTTCCGGAGCGGCATGTGAACTGGCGTGGGGTCTCTCCTCCTGGTGAGGATGCACGTTAAAGCTGCTTTTCTGGGAAATGCTCTTTCCGCAGTGACGACAAACAAGTGAGCTAGACATGCCACCGAAAATGTGCTGCTCTATGTCTTGACGATTCAGGTTGGCAGCACTGCTGAAATGAAAAGGCCAGGAAAGGCCGTTCGCAAGTGTGGGTCAGTGTATGTCTGTTCAAATGGACTCTGTAAGGGAAGAGAGAACAGAATGAGGTGAAGTGGCACACTGAGCAAGACAGAATCATAGCCGGCTCAGAGCAGGCTGAGCGAAATAACCGCTCCATAAACACATGAGGTCGTTCACCTATGCGTAGCAGCGTTGATATGGAGCGAAAGAAGCGTATACTGCAGCCAGTTGGCGCAGCGCCCACTGTCATGACGCCGGATAATTAGGCCCTCATCAGCGCTTAAAAACTTGTCTCTTCTCTTACAATACATCAGATAAAGTTAAAATCAGATAGAATTACGAAATGTCACACGCATGTATTTGTTCTTAGAAACCACCGAAAAATGTCGGGGGCTCTAGTTCTTTGCCAAGCCACTGGATTGAGCAGCGAAGAGGAACGCGAACATAGGAACCTCTATTCGCTGATTAGCTTCCATGCGCAGCGACTCTAGTGCCGAGCACCTGGTCGGGTGAAATTTTGTACCCATTAGAAAACCGGTGGGAACCCGCCGCCACCGTGGATGGAACGCGAGGTGACCGCTTCGGTGAAGAAAATAACTCGGCTGGGTGACGTAACCACTTGCGTGCTTTTAAAGCAAACAGCGTCTGTTGCAGGTTTGTCGTGTACGGTCAAAACGAAGTGATTAAGACAGTATTCCGCCCATATGAAAACGGCCAAAATAGGCCCAGCTGTGTGTTGCCTTCGTGTACTCGCAGCTCCGATCGTACGAAGACACAGTTTATCAAGGTCGCCGCACAAAGACATGAACAATCGCTTTATACCTACCCACTACCACACCCCACGTGTCTTTCGTTCGCCGTCAGCGCCCGCGTCGTGAACGGAAGCGCGAGCTCCGAACCCGACACCACCGCTAGCGCTCGAGGACTCGGGTGGACCTCCATGGATGCCCTCGTTGACGTGGCTCACGGAGTTGTGCTCTTCGGGCTGCTTCTAGGACGAAGATGTGGCCGCAGCGGCCTGAGTACCATGGTCCTGCGAAGACATCGAGGCCGGCGGCGCGCCGTGCGGCTTGGCCAGGCTTACGGGCGTCGCGAAGTACGGCTCCTTCACCGCCGTCAGCGGCATGTAGCTCAGGTCTTCGTTGGGGTCAGCCCCGGGACTCCCGAGCACCTTGATATCCGGCACGTCTAGGTAGTGCTTGTCGAGACATTGGGTGGTCGATGCCAACCCACCGCGCACGTCGTCGTCGCAGTCCTTGTAGTTGAGCACTGGGTTCAGGTGGCCATGCTTGATAGTGGAGTTGGCGTTGATCATGCCGTAGTCCTTAGCGTTCGAGTAGAAGCGCTTGAACGCGACGCACACCCGAGGAGCGTGATACCGACGCCGACGAAGAGCACGATGCGTAGGATGATTTTGAAGATCATGGCGTCGGCTGCTTGTGCTATAGTGCTGCGGTCAACAGGAGGAATGGTGTACCTTATCTGGCAACGGTAGAACGGATTCGCTTCCATGCGCAGTTACACTAGTGGTGCTCCTTTGTGTAGCACCCGGGGCTTCTTGAACACTTGTGTTTCTGCTTGTGATTTCTGGTTCCTTGTGGGATCTCCCCATTAGGGCTGGTCGATGCGTCTCAGTAACGATGCGAACTGTCACAGCTGTATAAACGCCGCTCCAATCGTTTGTTCCTTTTGAAGAACGACGATAGGTATGACAGACGAGATCGTGTAACGCGGGAGATAGTTGAAGCCTATCACATCGCAGAAACGGGGCATACTTGTGTTAGTGACCCTTCAGTTGGCTTGTCTAGTAGGGAGATAAATTTTTTGAAAGAGCGATTGAAAACCATGTGTTAATCTTTTCATGAACATCGGTCGGCATGTGCCGTGCAATTACTCCGCGTTGTTTTGGTCTTTGTTGTATATATAGAAGCTTCTGAATAAAAATTCTTGTAGTTGCAAGTAAGCGCTGTCTCCCCTCTGTGTCGTTGTTTGTTAGCGCCTTGAGTTAGCATAATGACAGCTTCGCCGTGGAATGCGAAGATATGCAATGAGATTCAACAGCGCGTTTCCCTCTCGAACGAACAGATGACTAAGTTATCGGTTTGGTTTGGTTTATTGTGGTTTAATGTCACAAAGCAACTCAGGTTATGAGGGACGCAGTAGTCAAGGACCCCGGAAATTTCGACCACCTGAGGTTCTTTAACGTGCACTGACATCGCACAACACACGGGCCTCTAGAATTTCGCCCACATCGAAATTCGGCCGCCGCGGCCGGGATCGAACCCGCGTCTTTCGGGTGGTGGTGGTGGTGAAAACATTTATTCAGAACAGGAGGTGTTTGGATCGGCCCGTAAGGGACCGATCCTCACAAACACTAGGTGGAGGTCCCTAGTTTGGGACCCCAGTGGCGGTAGCCGCCGCCCGGGCGCGCCCGACCAAGGCTTGTTGGGCCTGTAAGTCGTGGCAGCCGAGCAGGGTCGCCTCCCAGTCCTCCCGGGTTGGGTTGGGGATAGGGGGAATGGCCGGGTTGGAGGGGCAGGCCCACACCATGTGATAGGTGTCCGAAGACACCGCACACCGGGTCAGCAGCCGAGCGCCGTAACCACTTAGCCACCGCGGCGGGTACTAAGTTATCGGACGCATCCACTTGCTTGGACAGTGAACTTGTTTGAAAAACGCTTGGTACTGTGAGCTTATTTGTATGTAGCCTGTGCCAAAGAGTGCCAAATATTGGCTGATGTTCTCTGCAGTCTAACGTCACTACTATAGGCTTCTTATTACGAAAAATCAGTAGCAAAGCGCAATGCAGAGTCAAACCTCGGCTTACTTGTTATCGGTGGAGTAAGGGCACAAGGTGCAGCGGTGCCTTTGTTGCTGCCTCAGCGGATGCTGGCTCCGCCAGTGCTCATCCAGAAGCTCTTTTTTTGTGGAACAGGTCACCGCATGTGGTGCAGGGTCATACCGTGAGTACAGCGGTTCCATTCTCGGATGGCAAACTCACACGAGTACGAAGATATGACAGACCAAGAACATTCGACTGCTCTTCCGTCACAGCCAGAACTTTTAATCGCCAATCATCCCAAGCACACAAAGCGCTACAGAAGGCACGAAATTGTGGTCTCCACACACTCATTCCTCTCTTTATAGTTTGTAATATTGCCTGTATCATGTTACTACCAAAACTGTACACGCATAGTGAAAAAAAAAAAAAGCACGGCAGATGTTCAAGGTGCGTTGTCTTTAGTTTAAAATTTTTCGCAGTTGTGTTTGTCGTTTTCAGTTAAAAATTCTTGCATGGCATGAACAGTTTGTGCTGTCTTTAATTATGTTAACTATTGCACCATCAAAATCGCGTCCCCTCCTGTAGCGGTTGAGCACTCCGAGGTGCGCTGTAACTAAATCTAAAATATAAGTACTACTGCTTGCACAGTGTTTGATAGTTTCTGTAACCATATCAATTTTGTAATGACTATGCGAAGTGACCCATGCCAACAAGATGCCTTCCTGTTTATAGCTGTCCCAAATTATAGGGATGTCGTTTAAAAATACTCATTGTAAGAAAAAGATAAGGACGAATCAACACTCCCGTGCTTCGTCGTCATCGCTGGTGGTTAGAGCGTGAGTTGTGATTTCGCAGTTTCTAAGGAAGTATGGAAGTTTACATGCTGACATGCTGTAGTAAACCTCAGGGGACTTGAATAATATTACAGTTTTGGTTAACCGGCAGACGCACAATTCGCAGTATTGGTTTCATGGTGACTCTAATGAATATAAATATGTCGCATATCTGTATCATTCCTATACCGTTGGGAAGGATGCGCGGCAAGAAAAGAAGTTTTCATTGATCTTAATTTGCCATTCTTGCGTCCTTAAGCTAATAAAGGCACTTTGTACTGCTTGCGTTTAAAATCGATTTATTTCATGTATTCGGTTTTAATGTTTTTGTCTACCTTTGAAATGACACACATGCTTGTAAGCTACGCTTGTAACGCTACGCATGTCCTGTGTTCACCGGTGTTCGCCAAGAAGCAAAGCTGTTTCTGTGGCTATGGGTGGCACGCAAGCGTCGCAATCTGAAAGTTTTGGGCTCAATTCCCCGGCATCTCTTAAGAAGTTTTATATTTCTTTGATCCCACAACAGCACGCCGCATCAGCCCCAGACAACATAATCCGGAGGATGGACAGAAGGGAGAGCTTCCGAGGCCTGTCGCTGTACTTCGTGCCTGACACGCGGTGCAAGGAATGATCGTGGTTCCGGTGGAGAGGGCAGCAGGGACAGCTGACGGGCGACCTCCTGGAACAAAAACTGTTTGATGTCTGCGGAAAAGCGGTAGGGTTTGATGTCTATGGCGAATGAAAACACGCCGCTTGCGTAGCTCGTCAAAGCTCTACTAAGTTCGCGTACCTTCGCAATGGCAGTCAGACTGTTTGCAATGAACATGTTGAAGGCAGCGTCACTGATGCCCTTCAAGACGTGCCGACTCATCTTCCTCTGTCATAATTGGGTTGGTGCGTTTCCATATGTTCACGACGTCCTCGATGTAACTTTGAAGCTTTCTCTTGCCTGTAAGCTTCGATCACGAGCGTAGACGCGCTCCTCAGCACAAAGTTTGCGAACGGCATGCAGGACGGCTGGATACGTTAGCAAAGGTGGTCTTGAAGGCAGACCAGGTGGTGATGTCTGAATCATGGTTTTCATAAGAAGTTTTTGCCAACATCAGTTAAGTAGAATACTACATTATTTAGCCTGATAGCATCATCACAGTTGTTTTGCCGGCTCACCCGTTCGGACGCTGAAAAGTTGTCCTAAACATCTTGGCCGTAGCTGATACTGAAGATAGTGGAATATCGTTGACGTAAGGTGTCAGAACAGGCGGCAAGTGGATGCGGTGCATGGGGTGCTGGCTTGACACCGCCATGGAAACAGACACCGTGCGACTGCGGAGTTCCAGGGCGCTGTCGGAGGTGTGGATCGTGGCACCTTCAGCAAGTGTATAGTGGATTGTTGGTGGCTCAAGGCGACCAACGCAGGCAGCAGACAGGTAGCACCTGTAGAGTACAGCCAGCCAGAGGAGCAGGTTAAGCCAGAGACTCGCGCTCTTGCCACCAGCGATGATGATGAGGTGTGAGAGTGCAGAGTTGTCCCCATCTTCTTCTTACAATGAGCAGTTTTAAGCGGTATCCCGATAGTTTGGAACATCTTAACGGCTAGCCATCTTGCTTGCAAAGACCCCTTCATATGGTCATTAAAAATTGATATCGGCAGATAAAAGACCAAACACTAAGCAGTGCTTTTAGTTTTACATTCCACCTTGGTGCGCTGAGGCGTTACAGCGGGGGACGGGATTTTGATGATGCAATAGATAACATCAGACAACACAAACTGTTCATACCGTGATAGAATTTTTGTCTGGAAATGACAAACACGACTGTGAAAAATTGGAAACTATAGATAAGACAAATCATCTCGACCGTCTGCTGTTCTTTTTTTTAGTATACATGTGCACTTTTGGTAGTAACATGATAGAGGAAACATTAAAATTATAAAAAGAGGAAAGGGGCAGTGGCGGCAACTATTGCGAGCCATCTGTCGTGCATATGCCGCCTGGGATCGTTGGCCATTAAGAGTGCATGCAGGCTGTGATGGAAGAGCAGTCGAATATTCGTCGTCCGTTCGATTTTTTTACTCGCGGGAGCTTGCCCTCCGAGAATGGAACCCCTTCAACCGCTTCACCCACGTTGTTCCCCTGCGAGACATGCGGCGACGTGTTCCCTAGAAAAGAGGCTTTGGATGAGCACCGGCTGAGCAAGCATCCGCAGATGCAGCAACGAAGGCACCGCTGCTCCTTGTGTACTTACTCCACCGATAAAACGTAAGCCGAGGTTTGACACTGCATTGTATTTTGCTATCAATTCTTCGTATAGGACGCGAAAAATAGTGGCGTTATACCTAAGCGAACGTCAACCAATATTTGGCGCTCTTTGACACTCGTTTACATATAAAAAAAAATTGCCAGGACACTTTGCCAACTGAAATGTTGAGAGGGGAAAGCCGAGAAGACTATGCCGTGATGACTTCCGGCGGATGTAACGTCACACCATTCCCGTGGCTTTA
Organism: Amblyomma mixtum; assembly: GCF_055824585.1. Classification (NCBI taxonomy): domain Eukaryota; kingdom Metazoa; phylum Arthropoda; class Arachnida; order Ixodida; family Ixodidae; genus Amblyomma; species Amblyomma mixtum. The sequence continues at coordinate 90,671,526 of NC_143020.1, forward strand.
TATATACCCAAGTTATAAATATTTCGGGGATCTTAGTGTTAGTTACGCTTAATTACACTGTAGTGTAGGACGTCTACGAAGGCGCTGCGTCGCGAACGGCTAGCGGTACGTCTCGGTTCAGTCCCGAGGCAGCGATCAGTCCCAGCGGCAGCGATCAGCGCACACGCACGAGCATCGGCGCCGCTGTCTTCGTCCTCTTCTTCCTTACGCCAGCCGCCCAAATTTCGGGAGCCGAAGGCCTGTCTTACAACAGATTTTTCTATCTAATTTGAAACAAATCGGACGTTTTTGCGACAATTCCGTGACAATTTTCACTATTCCCTGATGACTTCCGGTGGATTGGCGTCGAATTGTTCCCCTGGCTGTATTGACGTCCGTGTTTTTCGACGCAATTTCGACATTTTTGCCTGTAATTAATGAACTCATTACTGTACAGTCATCAAAATTTGCATCTAGGTTCATTTTTTCCTCCTCTATCTGAAGTATTCATTAGTTGTCTTCTATCTTTTTTTACTTCCTGAGTTAAATGCCTGTGACACGCTTTGTTAACGGACGGACGACAGTATGAGCCATTAGAGGTTTTCAATCAATCAATCAATCAATCAATCAATCAATCAATCAATCAATCAATCAATCACCTTTATTTCCTTTGACAAGGAGGAGTGCGGGACTAAAAGCTCGGGGAGCTTGACGAGGTCCCGACCCCTTACTGGTTGGCAAACAGGAAGATGACGGCCAGTCACACATATAAAAAACAGACAATATCAAAGACACACCAAAAAAAGGCAAACGCAAAAGAAACTCAAACAAAAATGCCGGTACAAATCAACAGAAGCTGTCGCGAACAAAATGAAATTATTTTAGTCTTGCAAAAAAACAAGTTGGCAAAAGTGTTTGACGATGTCGTTTTGGTTACAGGTGGGATCAAACTCCACACGGTTTAGTAAATTTAGCAATGAGGGCAACGTGTAAGATAATGATTGTTCATCGTAGGATGTCCTAGCGGTGGGCACGGACCATATTTCTTTGTATCTGGTTTGACGATCACTTGTGTTCACCTGTAGTCCTGCAAGAGGAATTGCATAATCCATATGAAATTTAACGAAAGCTTTATAGCGTACAATAAACCTATAATTGTATAAACAAAACACAGGAAGAATATCAAACTTTGAAAAAAGAGGCCTTAATACGCCTGCAACACCGAGTGTTTTCAAGCATTGCGCTTCTCTAAGCAAAGGGCAGAGAGTGCGATAACTTAGTGCTCACTTCGTTCAAGAGTCAAATGCGCTGTTAAATCTGATTGCATGTGTTCGCATTCCATGGCGAAGCAGTCATGTTCTGTCGTCTCCATTCAAAAGGAATGTTATTCAAGCAGCGCTTTTATGGCAGCGACGGTGCACGTCGTAGCGCAGTCTTAACGACCTGCACTAATAAGGTGATTCGAGAAGACTCCGTAAACCGCAGCTCGAAACGCAAGTGGTTAAGCAGCGCCCGTTTGCTACGCATGGCAGCGAAGTGGCGAATAGTGTGTTCACTTGTTGGCGTTGCCCGGCGGTGCAATGTGCACTGATTGGCAGTGAACTTGAGCGCACGACATTTATGGGCAGTTTCTAAGTACCAGTATATGTGTGCACCGCATCTTGTCCTTTTATCTTATACGAAATATAAAAGAATAGAAATGTGTCTGTCAGCGCTGATGAAAGATTTATTATGCTGCTGCACGGCAGTCGCTTCTGCGCCATCTGGCTGCAATACGCTTCTTCCGTAGCCATGTAAGCTTTAATACAAGCAGGTGAATGGCCTGCTGTAGTGTTTGTATGATGGAATGGGTATTTCACTCTTCCTCCGCTGAGCCAGCGATGACCTTGTCTTATTAAGTGCGCCACTTCGCCCTTTCTGTTATCTTTGCCCTCATAGATGCGATTTCAAGAGACACGCACGGATCCACACTGGCGAGCGGCCTTTCCTGTGCGAAGTCTGCGGGAAGGGTTTCAAACGGCGAAAGAATCTCGTCGCCCATCGGGTAGTCCACACAGGGGAGAAGCCGCACGAGTGCCCATACTGCAGTCGCTGTTTCAGCGACGCTGGCAGCCTCCGTCGTCACCGCAGAGAACAGCACCCTTCTAAAGACACGTCTAGGCCTTTTTGTTCTTACTGCAGAAAAACCTTTTCCCGGCAGGACAACTTTAACAGACACCTGCAGACGCACCCGCAGGTGACACTCCCCATCAGCTGCCATGCCGCTCCGGAAGAGGTTCCCGCACCAGAGCCAAGCGCAGAACTACGAGCGTGGGAACTGCAGCCTCTGGTACCCTTTGCAGATGACGACCTGTGATCGCACTGTGGTTCGATCGAACAAACTGAACCCCTACGCAACAAGCGGCAATTAAGAAGCAGTGCTGAAGTGCGTTGGTTGCGAAGCCAACATGAACGAAATAAAGAAAAAAATATGCAGCGGCGGAGTGACGCCCCGCTATTTTCTTCGCTGGTATGGGGAGTAATTCTAGACCAATAGAAAGCGTATTGAAGTCCTACGCCTTTGGAGCGCTCTGCCTACTTTATGTATGACGCATGCACAGGCCTGAGGAAAAATGGGCAGACCACAAACACGGTACAGACAGCACTGTGAAGGAGCGTGCAAGGTGTGCATATAAATGCACGGTGCACCCTTCATAATAGACACCTTTAGCACACTATGTACCGTTTTACCGCTAGCGTCACCGCAGTACCGGAAGCCCGCCAACCACCAATGCGCATGCTCAGGTCGCCTCGAATGCGCCAGGTACCGGGCAGCCGCACGCACTCTTGCCGCATCGGGACCATTCAACGCGTGCTCACTGCCGGTTGGGGGAATCCCGGGACTCCGGTAATGGTAACGGTAGCACGGTACACGGTATTCTACAGGTGTCTAATATGCTCGCTTGTACGCACGCGCATTTCTCTCGGGTGCGGCGTTTTCGAGAATTCAACCGCTAGGAGCCGCCTCTCACATCCAATATGGCAGGCTTTGGTGGAAAAGGAGTTTGCGCACGCGAGCGTTTTTATTAGTATTCCTGTAGTACAAATGTTTAGCTCGTCACACCTAAGTTGCACCCATATCCTGCCTGTTACTCTGCGCTATCAATCCGCGAAAGGCCGGTGTGGCGCAAAATGTTCGCGCTTTGAGCCTTATCGCAAACTGAGAGCAACGGCGTGACAGTTATTTCTCGAGCACAGGCCTCGATATTCACAGGAGACGATAGCTCTGCACGAGACTCTGTCGAATATTCATTTCATTGAGTGGCTTTTTTACACGGGAATAACTAAACTACATTGAAACGGAAGTCGTAGGTTGCTTTAGACGGCATGCAGAACCGACACGAAACTAAGTGCTAAACTGTAAACAGAAAAGCAACCGTAAAGGAGTAACTGGCTCGTGACGTAGCGCAATCCCGAAGGGGTGGTTAGCTACTCCTAAAAACAGGAGTATATATTCTACTGCTATGTTTGGGAGGTATTGGGGCAGTGCTAGAAAAAGTAAAGTGCTGACGGCTGGCAAAAAGCTGATGGGGTCAGAAGTGCAAGATGCCGGGCTAGTTGATATTGCATAATGAAATAAAACAGCGCAAGGAACCGGACGAAACACGAAGGAGCAAAACACAGATACGGGCGCTGAATAACAACTGAAATTTTATTTCGATGCAGGACACATATGTAAGGTACAAAGAGGGGGGTGTTGGGGAGGGCTGATGGGGAGCCAAAACTAGTTACTGACTTTACCTGCGGCGTCAAACTGCAGAAGAAACAGTGCGGCAACCATAGCAACAAGCATGCACGGTGTTCGCGGGAGATGAGAATGAAGGTCCCTCTCGACAGCCTTCACTTTACAGCCAGTAAAGAGGTGTCGAGGTAAGAAGACTCACGTCCAACGGAAGTGATAAGGGCGCGTACCGGCGGCGATAGAGGCCATAAGCACAGAAGCGAATCATGTGTGTCACGGCAAACTGTCACAGGGGATATTTTGCTTTATAAGAAACAATTCACCTCCCGACTTTGTTATCACAATCATTGAGAATATATTTTTCTTTAGAAAAAGAAACTGATTTCGAGGGCTACAGTCAGTGGCGGGACGTTCTACAGTGTCCCGTACGCCAGCTCGGTAGTTCTTTGCAGGAGCAGACGGTGGCAGTCTTGCGCTGCCGAATACACTAGCAGAGAAAATGTTTCTCCAAGAGGTCCTGTGATTATTGCGGAGTGAAACGCGCTTGAAATGTCTCATGCTGCACTTCCTGCTGTTGTCTTTGTCCGCGGTTATGTCTGGCAGACAGAAATCACATTTTAAAGGGAGTAGAAAAAATGAGCGCCCTCGTGTTTTTAATGTTTTTCGGCGGACTTGGTATAACAGTTGCCACTGATCAGAGGTGCAGGGACGTACGTGCTTTACCGCGCGCTAAAAAGCATCCAATTCCACTTTCTTCCACCGGCTTCGTAAAACGTACTTTAACTGATTTATTGCCGCCTATACAAAAGATCGCCGTTGTGCGTTCAGTATCTTTACCATGTGGCTATCACGGGAGCACAGTTTCTATCAAATCAGCCGAGAAGAGCCTTCTACGAGACAACAGATAAGCCGCCAGAGACCGGTCTTCATTTCAGTAGCCGCAGGCTAATTCCGCGCGCGAGCTGCTTGGTTAGTCAGTCTCTACCGGAAGTTGCTTAAGTGGCACCTCTTTGGCCGTAGGTTCTGCATGATGTCTTAAGCAACCTATCGCTTCCGTTTGACTGAAGTTTTTCCCGAGTGACAATGCTACTACAGAGCTGTAGTTTTCGATGTGACATACTATTTGAACATTTTATGCCACACCAGATTTTTAGGGATTAGTCGCGCAGAACCACCAGCAGGATATGCGTGCAAAACCGTCTCGTGCTAGCGATTTTGCTATAGAAGTATGCTGATAAAACGGCTCGCACGCGCTGACTCGCTCGCCCACGAAGCCTACCAAAGCGGAAGTGAGAGGCGCGGTTCCTTGTGTCTTAATTCTCGCAAAAGCCTCACGCGAAAGAAACGCGTGTGCGAACAGGCCAGCATATAATGCAGTGTGCACTGCGCGTTTGTCTGGACAGCGCTCTGCCCGTTCTGTCACAGTGTGCTGTCAGTGATACTGGCACCGTTCTCGTGGTCTAGCCATTTTACTTCAGGCCTGTACATGCGTCATACACATAGGCGGCAAAGTGCTCCAACGGCGCAGGGCTTCGACTTGCTTTCTGTTCCTCTTGAATTACTCCCTGTAGGTCCCACAGTGGTGGCTCAGTGGTTACGGCGCTCGGCTGGTGACCCGAAAGACGCGGGTTCGATCCCGACCGAGGCGTCCGAATTTCGATGAAGGCGAAATTCTAGAGGCTCGTATGCTGTGCTATGTCAGTGCACGTTAAAAAACCTCAGGTTATCGAAATTTCCGGAGCCCTTCAATACGACGTCCCTCATAGCCTGATTTGCCTTTGGGACGTTAAACCCCAATAAACCAACCAACGTATACGAGCGAAGAAAATAGCAGAGCTTCACTCCGTTGTTTGCTGCGTTTTATTTTATTTCGTTCACTATCACTTTAACTAGCACAATCTCTTTTCGGAGGTTCCCATGCGCTGGCTTCTTCGTTGCTGGTCGTTGCGTTTCTTTTTTTTTTTTTTCTGTCGCACCGATGAGCAACCGCACGTGTATGGCGTCACTGATCCTTGATGGCATATAAGCGCATATCACAGTGCGCCCTCTGCAGAGCCTACAGGAGGCTGCACTCCCCACTCTCGTACTTCTTCGCTTGGCTCTGGAGCGGGGAACCTTTTCCGGAGCGGCATGCGAGCTGGCGTGGGATCTCTCCTCGGGACGCGTTTTCTTTCCGGAGAGACGACAAACAAATGAGCTAGACGTGCCACATAAAGTGTGCTGCTGTGCGCGGCGACGACTCAGGTTGGCCGCACTGCTTAAGTGGCATCTACAAACAGCGCACTGGTGCGGCTTCACCCCTGAGTGAACCAGCTGGTGGAGGAGGAGATGGTCTCGCCGTTTGAATTTCCGGCCGCATTGGTCGCCCAGGAAAAGCCGCTCGCGAGTGTGGGTCAGTGCATGCCTTTTTAAATGGCCTCTGTAAGGGAAAAGAGAACAGAATGAGGAGAAGTAGCACACTCAGCAAGACAGCCTCATAGCCGGCTCAGAGGAGGAAGAGGAACCGCTCCATAAACACACGAGGCCTTTCACCTATGCGTAGCAGCGTTGATATGGAGCGAAAGAAGCGTATACTGCAGCCAGTTGGCCCAGCGGCCACTGCCCTGACGCAGGAAAGCAAACATTTGGGCTAGTTGGTGTGAATTCATGGTGGAAAAAACAGCGCAAACTTAGACAGAAAACACAGAAAAGAGGGGAGACACTACAAGCGCTGGCTCGCAACTAAGGTTTATTAGAAAGAACAGAACAGAAAGTGTGTCAGAGCAAGTGGTACGACTGAAAAGCAGCGGTTTTCCCGTCCACGTCATCTCCAGGGCAGGAGAAAAAGCTCTGAGGTGGGTTAAGAACAGGAACCAACGGAAGAGGCCGTGTTGATAGTGAGCGTCGTAGGCCAGCCGTCATTCCGTACGCTCACAGGCTTTCCCATGGGTTAAAGAGCTTGGCAAAGAGATACGATGTTAGGGTGGTGTTCTCGGCTCCTAAGAAGCTCGCTGCAATTTGCCCACAAGTGGACAAAAAACTGGCGGCTGGTGTCCACAAGAATCGCAAGGCCTGTACAACAAAACATGTGGCGCCTTTCATTCCTTGCAAAAAGGGTGTTGTATATCGGTTGCCACTGTCTTGCGGTAAGGTGTACATCAGGCAAACGGGGCGCTGTGTAAATCTAAGGCTCTTTGAGCACCGCAACCTACTCGGCAGTGACTCGCGAGACAACCTTCCCGCACACTGCCGGGTTTGAAAATGCACACCCCTTTTCCCAAAAACTGACGTGCTTTTTTTCCACCAAGTTAAGCTGACCCGG